>NC_027753.1:11212642-11215242 GCF_000695525.1 Brassica oleracea var. oleracea
TAGTTGCATCCACCACATGGGAGTATGTCTCCTCATAATCTATTACTGATCTTTGTGAGAATCCTTTTGCAACATCAGCTTTCTATCTCACGATTTATATTCCTCACAAGACCCATTTATATCCACTGGTTTTAACATCATATGGCGTCTTAATCATATGGCCAAATACGCATTTCTTTCTTAAACTATTTAACTTCACGTTTCCATTCAATTCAATATGTTCTACGAGTGCGTACTCTTATATTGACGTGGGTTCATGATCCTCGCTTATATTCGTAAATTCAAGTGCTACCTTGTATGCAAATAAATCATCTTATGTCGACATTCCTTATTGGTTCCATTATGTTCCAGACATGATATAATCGATTGAGATTCATTATTATCAGGACCTTTAATACTTTGCAGCTTGGCGTCCCAAGCTACATTGTTTGATACCAGTACCTTAGAGCCGGCCGGCTTTATTTCCATGTCTGGGATGGTTTCTCTAGTAACCTCGGATTTGGATTTTGATTATCATTCTCTGCACCTTTCTTTTGTTTCCGAGGATTCTTATCTTTTGGAACCTATTTGGTCTACCACGTTTCATACGTTGTATAAACTCTGTAGCAACTTGACTGTGTCTGTTCTTGGACATCAAATTCGTTGGTGCTTTACAAGCTGGTTTATATGTGACGTAGTTATTCTTTTTCGGGCCAGCAAATGTGTCTGGCATTTGATTAGCTATCTTTGTAAATGTATAATCTTTGGACGTCTATTTCACATTCTTTAGTCCGAGGATCTTGCCAAGACATTGATGGTTGGAATCTATTTCTTTTACCATTCTTTTACCAACTTTATTATTATTTTCTCCTCCTGGTCATAAAATAATCCGTGTACCTGGCCTCAAATATAATCACCCATAGTTGGCTCAAAGTACTTTATTATTGTGGGAGAATCATATCCAACATATATCCTCATCCTCCTTTTGAGGTCCCATCTTAGTTCTCTGTGGTGGAGCAATTAGTACATAGACAGCACATCCAAATGTCTTATGATGGGGTATGTCTGGCTCTTGACCTGTTAATAATTGTGATAGGGGATATCTATGCTCACTAAATGGTATGATGTTTATTAACTTAGGTGCATGTAAATTTCGTGTGACCCAAGCTGTGAATGAGAGTTTTGACCTCATAAGTTATGGTCTATCAATCAGCTATTTGCGTTTTAAAAGATTTCGGCCAAGCCGTTCTTGGTATGAACGTGTATCACAAAATTGTCCACACTTACCCCCATGGACATACCATAATCATTTAAACGCTTAAGACATGTATTCACCAGTATTATCTAGACATATAGTCTTTATTTATGAAAAAGAAGCTCGAATCTGTTTTACTGGTGATGGCCTAATGAGTTTTCCTTGTGTACATGCTACAGAGATTCTTTGGGATAACTCTTCTTATCTTTTAATGTGTGCCTTTTGAATATCAATTTTCGCATCATGTTTGGACCAGGATGGCCTTTCAGACTCTCTTTGATAGAGGTCACAAAAATGTTTGGGAGTCCTTCATATCTTAGCCCAATGGTTCCCCATTCCACATCTATGGCACACTGATTTGGTCGAGCTTTGTGGTTTAAAGGATATACCACGGCCACTGCCTTGACCTTAGCTCAAATTGAGTTGATACCCACGGCCTCTGCCATAGTGATTCCCACGGCCAAATGTGTATAGTGGTCATGGGCACATCCTTTCCACCCTCCACGGCCATGACCGTGTGGTCTATCATTCTGGACGTGGTTACCTTTTTTTTTTCTTCTGCGGCCTTATTGGTATCAGGTAATGGGGTTAATCCATGAGGTCTCAATTCATAGTTTCTCATCAGTAATCCATTATTTTGCCCAGTGTTTCAAAAAAAAAAAAATCTATTATTTTGCCCAGCTAGCAATAGACTCATCCACGGACTTATAGTCTTGGATTCTGTGATTCCTCCAATCAAATATGTCATTTGGTAATAACACCGTTCTTTGGTGATCATATCTCGATTTTTTAACTATGTCCAAATGTCTAGAGGATTCTCTATATTCAGATACTGATCTTTGAGACTCTTAATAAGATGATGGCTAATACTTAATATTGCACTGTATCAATCATTCTCATTGGCATTATTGTCTTCTATGATACATTCACCAAGTCTTTTTGACTTTATGATAATCTTTGTATCCAATGCCCACCGTAAATAATTATCTCCAGAGAGATTTAGGGCAACAAAATCCAGGTTGATTTTCGACATCTCAAATCATATAATTTTCATGCGGTCTTACTCTTAAAAACAATCAATTCGGATTTCAATCTTGTGAGGACAATGACACTATCAATCTTAAAGGCATTTAATCAATTAGTCAATTTCTAGCAAGTCTCAGCAATACTATTTCAATATGCTCATAATATTATGGTTTATCAAGACTAGCAAAAACAGATTTAATTAATCATGCACTTAGGGTTTAACAATCAATGGATTTTAGCAAGACTAGTAAAAAGATTTATTAATCACTCAATCAGTTTCAAAGCTGATTTTAGCAATACTAGAATATAGATTTCAAACATGAATTTCAATGAATCAGTT
>NC_027753.1:11215330-11227079 GCF_000695525.1 Brassica oleracea var. oleracea
TAGCATACAATCTTAAACCTCAAGACATTAGATTTTATCATGAATCTATCAACCAAGCATACGAATTCTCAAAGACATCCAAATCAGATCAATATAACCTATCATACGGATTATTTAGGGTTTCTATTTAAAACAAATCATATTACAAAACTATCAATCCTAGCACATGATATTAAACCTCAAGAATCATGCAATCAAATCATTCGTATTTTAAACAAGTAAACCTCAATCAATCTATCAACCTATCGGATTATATAAGAAAAACAAACTAGCAACCTATCGGATTCAATCAATGTTTTAACAGCCTGGTCGGTTTAAACAATGTTAAATCAGATGAACAATTAACCAAGCATAATGAGAAAATAAATCTATCAATTTAACGGTCAAACAATTCTAGCAACATAGCATCAGATTCAATCAGATTTAAAACCTCAATGATGAAAACCGAAAACAGTTTTGATTTCAAAATATCCGATTAGGGTTTTAATATGTGATTTGATAATTATAGTATAATTAATTCTGATACTTATATTATTTAGGGTTTATAGATATAGAGTTAGGATTTATCGGATTTTAACTTGTAAAAACCGATTTGGGGTTTTAATCATGTAGGAACATGATTTAGGGTTTTGGGTATCAAACTTTTAGAGCTTCGATTTACTCAATTAGGATTTTTATCTATTACCCTATGGTTTTGATTCATAAAGATTAGGGTTTTAGGGTTTCATTCTTTATCAATCAATCCATGTTCGATTATGAGTTCTTAGGTTTTGAATTACCTTTTAACCTTAGATGATTGTTGAATCGGACCACCAAAGGAGTTGAGCCGCAAGCAGGACACGAACGGGACGCGAGCTGGAATGGATCGAATCGCTTCTATCGGATCGCGGACGTCCTTTGTTGCTTGATCGGGAACGCCTTGATCGTCGAACGCGAGCTGTCTTATGCTGTCGCGAACGAGGAAGAGGTCGCATGCTGGAGCTGCTCTCGGATCGCGAACGTCTGAGCTAAGATCAGGAACGCCTTGGGCTGAAGCTGATCGGGGACGCGAACTAAAACAGATGCGGGAACAAGAGACGCGATCGGGATTTATGGTTCGTCGGATCGTCGGATAGGGTTAGGGTTTTAGGGTTTTTCGATTTAAATATTAGCTTAGGAATTTATAGTTTCGTGCTGATAACATGTTATAAAAGTCATGGAAAAAGCTATCTTTATTCATAACATAGAAGTTCCTTATATAGGAGATTATACCGTCATACATAAATGGAAAGATTACAAATCATAATCTATTGGTTATGAACTATCTGCGATATGGTCATAACATTTTTATAATCCAATAAAAGGATCATGTTTCGACTTTTCGAACAGACCATCCATTTAAAGATTAAACATAAAAATTACATATATTATATATATATCAATTCTAAAGGAAACCTTATTGTTCTTCTTTAGGTTTGCATCCGCACCTCTTCTGCTGCTCTGTCAACTCCTGAATCAATAAAAAAACAGAAAAAATGATCAAAACAAATAAAAATACAAAATGGTTTATTTTTACAGTTTGTGTTACTAATCATTGCTCAATTGCTCTTTCCGATAGATTTTTCTCGAGCCATTTTCCCTCATTTCATATGCTAAATTTATGTTGATATATATATATATAAACCTGGATCTGGCACTGAAGAGCTTTCACATACTCCACAGCCTCTTCTAACATGTCCGCAGTGTTGGTTTGCTGCAAAAAAAGGAAAAAGATAATCAAATCTCAGTCTTTTCATATCGTTAGGAAACTAATCAGATATCACTCAAAGAATCTTCGAATAAAAACCTGCACAACCATAGTTTATGGACTATACCGTAATTTTTATCAGTGCCTTCACAATCATCAACAGTTAACATCCATTTTTCTTTATGGTCAAGCTTAATAAGCCCACTAAATCTTACCTTAAGCTTTTAAGCATATATAATCTTGGTCCCATTTCGTGATTCTTAGCAAATTGAAAATTAGTATGCAATGTAAAAGAAAACTACTTTATCCATGTTAGGAACAAGTTCTTGCAGCCTCCTGATCCGGTCACTTATTCGTGTTCTCCTCATCTAATCATATGAATAGAGAAAATACATTAAAAAAAAAACAAGAACGCACACACAAACAACACAAGTTATGACTGCAAAGCGTGAAGCTTTTAAGCAAATACCCGTTCAGCGATGCTACGAGGATGAGTTGCACAACCGCGTTTAGCACGAACCCTAAAAGGAACCGAGTCGTCAAGAAGCTTATCCATGTTCATATCCATCATTCCTGATACACCACTACTCATTTGCTCTTCTTTCTACTCAAGAGAATAAAAGGAAAGAGTTAATTATCCAAGTCCAAGAATCATATGAACATTTCCCATCTCACAAGAGTAAGACGAGCTTCAGATTTGAGCGCCTTGGATATAAGGGACTTATTGTAGTGCCTAATAAAGCATGTTTCTCGTTTGACATCTACTAATATAAGTTTTATGTCAGCCACTGGAAAAAAAATACTGCAACTTGCTGAGTTTTGTTTAAAACAAATGCAAGTTGTCAAAATTAGACAAGACTGCTCTTTTACATCGTCATTTCAAAGACCCATTAAACTATGACTGTACTAATTTCAGTCAGAGCCTGAACTCAAAATACTGACTATAATTTCATACAAATTGATAACAATAAGAAAATTAATCAAATAAGAACAGATTATGTCGAAGAAAGGTTACCATCTGGGAAGAGAACTGAGCTTCAATTTCTCTCGACCGTTTACTTCCCGGAGAAATGTTAACGTTCGGCGGCAAGTAATCGTAATTAGCCGGAATCCCAAAATTTGATAAAAACCCATCAGTCGCAGCTCCAGAGCCACTGAGAAAATCCGTCGGAGAGCTGTTCTGACGGTAAAACCCACTTTGGTGATTGTACAGTCCCTGCTCAACGGAACTAGGGAACTCAAACGTGTCGGGACTTGTTAACCCTGCCGAGTTTCCGGTAAGAAGCTCAGTTAAACAGAGGTTGGGTTTCAAATCATCTTCTTCATCGTCCTCGAGTAGGGTTTCAATCCAAGTGGCCGGAGCTGAACGGATCCGAGATAACCCACCACGACTCACATCTCCACCTCCTCCTCCTTCGCCGCCGCCGCTGTGAGTGGATTGCATCGGATTTTCACCGGCGACTGGTTTAGTCGGTGAACAGAAGTTCTCTGTTTTTATTCGGTAGAGACAATAATAAGACAAAGCCACAAAGGTTTCCTCTTTTTCCAGTTTTCGTTCTCGCTGTTTTATTATTTTATTTTTATTTATATGTAAAATCTCTAGACCAGATTGTTCTCCGATTGTCTTTCACTTAAATTTTAGTTTTTCCTCGAAAAGAAATTAAAAAACTTACCGTGTGCTTATTTTGACACTGAAATACCAATTCTTGACTTTGACTAAGATTTACGGTTGATTCTTGAAATATCACCAGTAGTGAAGCACATTGAAACAATTCTAGCTTTTACGTTACTGTTAGTCTGTTCTGGGTTCTGGTTTATATCATATTATATAATGGTTTAGTTGGTTTAGTCTTACATTTTGATTTACTTATTTCGGTTTACCATTTGTAACAAACTATATAAACCAATCATAACAACTTGTAAATGTAACAAAAGATGAATAACATAATCTCTTATCGATCTAACTCTCTCTCTCTCTTTCGTTTCTTCCGTTCTTTATCTGAACTTGTGATATGGTTATTCTGCCAAAATCGAGCTCAAATTTGATTATTTCGTCAAATTTTCAGCTCAACAATGGTCACTCTTCGTAGATCGACTCGACGACCACGAAATTCAGGTTTGTCGACGAAATCAGCTAATCCAGCTCGAGCTTCTTCATTGAACACTATTCCAGCGCATCCGATCCCCGATCCACCTATTTTGGTGACAATATCGGTGAATCCAATACCGTCACAAGTTATGTTACCTTCTTTTCCGATTACGAATGGTTCTGAAGCTTCAGATGCTTTTGTCTTCGATGGAATACAATATTCACTGTACTTCTAGACAAGCGGAGACAATCCAGGGACATCGATCATCACAAAGGTACTCGATGGTTTGAATTATAATACCTAGAATATAACAATTACAATTGTTCTAGATGCTACGAACAAATTAGCTTTTGTGGATGGATCTTTACCGCGTCCTCATGAATCACATCAACATTATCAAATTTGGTCTAAATGTAACAATATGGTCAAAGCATGGATCTTGAACTCGGTTACTAAAACAATTTATGGGAGTATCTTAGGGTTCAATGATGTATTTGAGATATAGAAAGATCTGTACAAGGTTTCATATCACAAACTTGCCACGATCTTATCAACTTACACAGCAAATCTGGTCTCTCCAACAAGGATCCACTCTTTCAACGTATTACACAAAGTTGAAAACAATGTTCGATGATCCTGATGGAGCAGATTGTGCAAAGACTTGTCAGACATGTCCATGTTGCAAAGCGATGAATAATAAAGTAGAGCATACCAAGATTATCAAGTGATTGGTTGGCTTAAATGATTCTTATACAAATGCTAGAAGCCAAATTATCATGAAGAAACATGTATCTGATTTTTCAGAGGTCTATAACTTGCTTGACTAGGATTACATTTAAAGAAACTTTCATCATTTTGTTAATGCAACTGCGTTTCATGTATCATCATTAGTGGATAATCAATCATCTAACAAAGATCCCTACACTGCTCCACGCACATCTCGCTCTATGTGTTCCCATTGTGGTCACACAGGTCATACTGTAGACAAGTGTTACAAGATACACGGCTATCCTCCTAGTTTTAAACACAAGATCAAACCAACTTAGGAAAAGCTCCGCAAACAACACTTCAGTCAAGCCAGTCGTAGCTCAGTTGACAATTGATGAGCCTCTAATAGATAAAGGATCGAATATAGAGATGTACAACACACTATCAAAAGATCAGATACACGGAATTATCAATTACTTCAATGCTCAGCTTCTTAATGACTAGATGGTAGTAGCTTCTTCACTAGTAGAACTATTACCACACTTCCTGGTATGGTTTTCTAGGATTCTACATTACATTTTGTTAGCATATTAAGAGCTACTGATAATGTGTTATCTTCTTAGTCATGGATTATAGACAGTGGTGCTACACACCATGTCTCTTATGACAAATCTTTATTTGAGACATTGACTGAGACTCTCAATAGATCAATTACTTTACCAACAGGTTTGGGTATTAAGATTGCATGGATGGAAACATCCGCCCTTAATGAATATCTGGTGTTAAATGATGCATTATGTATACCAGATTTTAGGATGAATCTTCTCAGCATCAGTGACTTGAAATGTCGAGTAACATTTGATGATGAATCTTGTGTGATACATGATCCAATCAGGGGATTGATGATTGGTCATGGTGAACAAATCTCTAACCTTTATGTCCTCAGTGGAGCTTCACTTGCAGAGTCATCTAATAAGAATTTTATTTTTTGCGAATGTAGTTGTGGACACATCTATGTGGCACAATAGGTTAGGGCATCTATATGTATCTAAGATTACTGCAATCACATATGTACTTGGCTTATCTCAAAGAAATAAAATTACCTTTCATTGGCCATTTCTCCTCAAGAAAAACAGAAACATCTCCCTTACATCTCCCATAACAACCTTTGTGAAAATGCATTTGATTTGTTGCATATAGATGTATGGCGTCCTTTCTCTGTAGAAATAGTTGAAGGATATAAATACTTTCTTAAGATGTTCTCCAAATATTTCCGAATTTCTTAAAGTTGATTGAGAATTAATATGGCAAGACTGTAAAGGGAGTAAGATCTGATAACACACCTAAGTTAAGATTCAGTGAGTTGTTCAGGAACAAGGGGATTCAAGCATTTCATTCATGTCTTGAAACTCCAAAATAGAACTCTGTGGTTAAGAGGAAACATCAACACATACTCAATGTGGCAAGAGCTTTAATGTTTCAAGGTCACATCCTATAAGAGTATTGGGGAGACTGTGTATTAACTGTAGACTGTAGTATTCCTTATCAATCGCTTGCCTACTCTTCTACTGAAGAATAAGTCTCCCTTTCAGGTTCTAATGAATTAAATGCCAAATTATAAAGGTCTTCGGATTCTTGGATGTCTATGTTACAGCTTCACTTACTTGAAGAACATGCATAAATTTCAACCAAGATCAAAGCCACGAGAATTCTTAGGCTATCCAGCAGGTTACAAGATGTACAAAGTGTTAGATTTAGAAACAAACATAACACAAATAACTCGTAATGTTGTGTTTCACGAAGACATCTTCCCCTTCGCCAATGACACCTCTCTGTCAACTTCAGATTTGTTCTCATTACTTGACAATGCAGTTATAAATGAATCTGATACAAAGTAGCTTCATATTCATGTAGTTGAGAATCCTCCTACAGTTGTGAATGAAGCTCTTGTTAATAATGGATTCATTCCTGTAACGGCAAGGCAAGCACCTGATTGTTCCAAGAGAGCAACCAAACACCCTGCTTATGTACATGATTACCACTACAACATCACTGATACAGATATCCCTTATCTGCTTGTAGCATATCTTTCTTATGAGAAAATATCTGATGGATATACAGCTTACATATGCTTAGTAAATCTTCATGTTGAACCAACATCTTTCACGCAAGCTAAGAGATTTTATGAATGGATAAAGGAGATGAATGAAGAGTTGATAACATTGGAAAATAATGATACTTGGATAGTATATTCATTGCTCCTGGAAAACGTGCAATTGGATGCAAATGGGTCTACAAAGTAAGCTTAATGCTTATGTTACTTTAGAAAGATACAAAGCACGTCTTGTTGCCAAAGGGTACACTCAGAAAGATGACATTGATTTTGTACACCTTCTCATCGGTTGCAATAATTACTCATGTGAAAATGCTTTTAGCAGTCTTTGCAGCAAAGAAATGGAGTCTCAGACAACTAGACATTTCGAATGATTTTCTCAAATGGTGATCTTGATGAAGTAATATATATGACTTTTCCTCATGGATATACTCCAATATCAAGTGTTCAACTACCTCCTAATGTGGTTTGCAAGCTCGAAAAGTCACTGTATGGTTTAAAACAAACCTCTAGACAGTGATTTTCAAAGTTTAGTGCCACATTGTTGTCACTTAGATTCTCTAAATCTCACGCTTACCATACTTTGTTCATCAGAAATGTCAAAGGTAAATATGTGGCAGTGTTGGTTTACGTCGACGACATCATTATTGCGTCTAATAGTGATAATGAAACATAGCAACTTGTCACTGATATGAAGATTTTCTTCAAGCTTCGAGACCTTGGCGATCTTAAGTACTTTCTTGGCTTAGATATTGCAAGATCATCTTCAAGCATCTCTATAAAACAAAGAAAGTATACTTTGGGTTTATTGGAAGATGATGGTTTATGAGCGTGTAAACCATCAAGTATTCCCATGGTACCAAGTGTGAAACTCTGTTCCATTATTGATGAACCTATTCTTGGTGATCCTCTAGCTTACAAACGACTGGTTGGGAAAATGATGTACTTAACCATCGCCAGACTAGATATCACCTTCGCTGTAAACAAGCTTTGTTAGTACACTTGTGCTCCAAAGAAATCTCATCTTCAGACTGCACATAAAGTTCTTCATTACCTTAAAGGAAATAACAACATGACAAAACTTCTAATTTCAACGATTTAAGAACCAACAACATGGCAAAAATTCTCAACAAAATTGAAGGAGTTAGCTAAGAAAGATTCCAAGATTTCCAAATTGTCTACCAACCTCAAGTGCAAAACATGAATGCAGATTTATCAGTTAAGATTGCACGTGTTTATTATAAAGAGTTGTTTTTTTTGTTGGTTGATCTATTCTAAACTGTCTTTCTAAACGCACTCTAGTTTGAGTAAAAGAACAGTCTTGTAATGTAAAAAATATATATGATTTGATTACCTTGACTTATTTTATGGTTAACTAATGGATATATCTTATATATTACTTACTATTTCATTTTGTGCATTACCATTTTAAATATGTATAGAATATGATTAAAATATATTCAAATTTTGTTAAGTTATATACAATATGTTAAATTGGTATTAAATTGAATTATATATATTATAGATACACGAAGTCGGTTCATGTAAATAATAATTCAGACTTTATTTGGTAATCAAATAACATTTGCTTCATTCACAATAGCTGGGCGCATCAACTTTCCATTGCAATGTATTTTGATATTTTTCTGTAAAAAGTGATACATATTTTTTCTTCTTGCTTATGCATGAGATCATATTGTTTTCAGGAAGAAATATCTTTCACTTGTGCATTCCGATAATTAACACTTCTAACCCCATTTATATCACATTTCCAACTTCTAGATCAGTTCTTTAGAGTATTTAAAACCCTAGTTGATGGTTTCTTTGACACACTGAATTATCCTACTGGCTGCCTCGATATGAGGCTTCTTTGGTTTATTTTGATATCTTGCACATATCCTCGTACTCAAACTCAAATCTGGTCAATTGGCTTGAGGTACATGAGACTCACAATCATACATCTATAGTTTTTTTTGTCAACCAGTTCACCATCATCATCCTTTCATAGTTTTGTTGTGGTGGTCATAAATACCCCCGCCTCCTTTCAATAATCCAATCCAAAGTTGGTCAATATATGTATGTCATAACCAATGGGTGGATAGGAAAGAGGTAGTGAAGGTTACATATTTGATGGTGGACATGGTGGCTACGATAATGGTGGATGCGTGATGTGGTCATGAAAAAGTTGATGTTGATTACGGAAGAAGTGATGATTGTTACAACGGAAGAGGTGGTGGTTAAAGAGATGGTAGTTGATAGGATCGAAATGCAAACAAATAAAAAATACAGAACACATATTATAGATCTGATGTCAGTCAAAGTGTAAGTGGCTACGGAACTGGAGACGGTGATGATTATAGATGAAATAATGGTGGTGGTGGTTAATAACTATAGAAGAAGATATTTGATATTTCATGAATCGGATAGTAAGGTTAGTATAATGGACAATTCTCTGAAATAGCCATTTTTAAGTTTTTCTCACAAAAATAACACTCAAGAAAGAAAATGACCAAAATAGTCCTTTAAAAATTTGAAATTTTTAATATTTATTTTTTATTTTTAAAAATTTGAAACTCTATCCCTAAAACCTCACCCCTTAACTCTAGACCCTAAGTCTAGATTAGTTAACCCTAGGGTAAAAATACATTTTTATCCTTTAATAAAATTTATTTTAGTCATTTTCTTCATTGAGCGCTATTTTTGTGACAAAAATTTAAAAAGAGCAGTCCTAGGAAATTTCTCTAATATAATATATATTGTGATCATAATGAAAATTTTGTTTTGTTAGATTCTTAAATATAGTTTTTTAGTTATCTAATCCAATTAATCAAATAAGTTTATTTTCTGTAATATCATAACATTTTTATCTTCAACTAGCGTCGGCCCGCCCTACGGATTATAAATAAAAAATAATTAGAATAGCTAGAGTAAATTTCTATTATAAAACTTGATATATAAGTAACAATTAGTCAAATGCTTTGTTGGGTTAAAACTATACTATATATATTATTTATTTATGCTTATATTATACTGTAAATTACTGATTTATGTTTATTCTTGCTTATATTTTATTATTCTGAAAACGGTTAAATGACCATTGAAATTGTGTGATTTCTGATTAAATATTTTTAACAAAATATAAATGATCACAAAAACGTACGAAAAAAGTTTACAGTAAAATATTCCATATAAACTAATTTATAATGTAAACTTTGATTTTAATAGTTGCATTATATTTTAATAACAATTATTATGTAATAAAAAGATAACACTATTTGATTTTTTCTTAATACATATAATACTCGATAAATGATATGAAATATTATATGTCAGTTGTGTGTATTAGATTTTATCATTTTTGGATTTTTTGAAAAGAAGAGATTTTTTAAAATTCACGATTGTTGACTTTAAGTTCCACCGGGAGACTAAATTTATGTATAGTATTATTGCTAAACTGATTGGTTATAATTTTAAAAACTTATAATTAATTTATAAAAAATATAATTTTATGTAAATTTTCTTTTATGTTAAGTTGGGTGTGAGTATAATTATGTTGTCTACACTAAATTTCATTTATATAACTAAAAATGATTGAAATCTTAATATTTTGCTTTTATGAGTTTTAAGTTTTATAACACTATAAAATACATAAATCAATCGGATTCGATCATAAAAGGATAAGATCGAGTTTTCCAATACCATTATATCCTTTTTTTGGGGGGGGGGGGTGATTTATAAAATAGTGTTTTTATTTAGAGGATTTTTTTGTCAAAGTTATTACATTTGGATGTACTGATTGTGTGAATGTTTTTAGTTTTCGAAATTGTTGTTTATGATCAGATGATTGTTGTTGGACCAATTGAGGGAGTAACTTATTATGGTCTGAGTGAGTTTAAGAAATGGTGAGGTTGATAAGGGCCTGACTGGTGTTACCGCATCAGTTGCGGTTGCGGGAGTTTGCGGATGCGGATAGTTGCGGTTTTAAGCGGTTTTAAGATATTTGTACGAATTGTATTGCGGTTAGATATTGGTGTGTTTGCGAGATACTTATGACAGGTTAACCACCAAATACAACAGCGGTTAGATAATAAATTAAAAATATTTACATTTTATATAATTATAAGAATACTAAACATCATAATATTATAATAAATATAAAATTTAATTTTTAAATTTTAAAAATTATATTTTAAAAAATTATATTTTTAAATTTTTAAAAATTAAATTTTTAAATTTTTAAAAATTAAATTTTTAGATTTTTAAAAATTATATTTTTAGATTTTTAAAAATTATATTTTTAAATTTTTAAAAATTATATTTTTAAATTTTATTTTAAAATTTTATAATATAAATTAAGATATAATAGATATATTTTAGTATTTCTATTATTTCAATTTAAATTTTTTTTATTTTTTCTTATTTATATTGTTTTTTATAAAAACATTTACCCTCCCACAACCGCCTGCAGCCCCAAACGCTAACTGAAACCATCTTTTGAATTTAAGAGATTTAGAGCGGTTTGAAACGGTTTAGAACAGTTTGAGTGATTTCGCAAAATCCCAACAACCGCTACCAACCGCAAAATCTGCGTTTGCGGATGGTACCAGGGAAACCATTCATGCCCTAAGTTTACAAAAAAAAAACAACTGGTTACCTTAATTTGTAAACACTCGGTGTATTTGTTTATGTTTAGAAAGTGTGTCATTCAAATTTTTTTTATGTTATGAAAAAGACTTAGATAATTTTATTGCTCGGTCTTGTTTACCCGAGTCAAGCAAGCAAGTGTTAGACGTACATTGCAATTTAGTAGTTACGTAGTATATTAACATAAACGAATAGTATGAAAACATTGAATTGGTTCTGAAACATCAAAAATATCTGACGGGACGTGGTAGCTCGTTTGGTAAAGACCTTGGGGGCCAACTGTCATGCTCCCGGGTTCGACGCCAGGCGGAGGGGAACTGCCCATCCTGTCATCAAATGCGGTACTGGGTGTTGGGTCTTGTCCCCAGCCCAGGTTTAAGCCCTCCCGGGTGAAGTGGACCGCTGTCTAACCGGGCCCAGAGAATGATCCACGTAAGTGGAGAACCCTGGATTATCAAAAAAAAAAAA
>NC_027753.1:11231383-11255713 GCF_000695525.1 Brassica oleracea var. oleracea
AAAAATAATTAGAATAGCTAGAGTAAATTTCTATTATAAAACTTGATATATAAGTGACAATTAGTCAAATGCTTTGTTGGGTTAAAACTATACTATATATATTATTTATTTATGCTTATATTATACTGTAAATTACTGATTTATGTTTATTCTTGCTTATATTTTATTATTCTGAAAACGGTTAAATGACCATTGAAATTGTGTGATTTCTGATTAAATATTTTTAACAAAATATAAATGATCACAAAAACGTACGAAAAAAGTTTACAGTAAAATATTCCATATAAACTAATTTATAATGTAAACTTTGATTTTAATAGTTTCATTATATTTTTAATAAAAAATATTATGTAATAAAAAGATAACACTATTTGATTTTTTCTTAATACATATAATACTCGATAGATGATACGAAATATTATATGTCAGTTGTGTGTATTAGATTTTATCATTTTTGGATTTTTTAAAAAGAAGGGATTTTTTAAAATTCACGATTGTTGACTTTAAGTTCCACCGGGAGACTAAATTTATGTATAGTATTGTTGCTAAATTGATTGGTTATAATTTTAAAACCTTATAATTTATTTATAAAAAATAGAATTTTATGTATATTTTCTTTTATGTTAAGTTGGGTGTGAGTATAATTATGTTGTCTACACTAAATTTCAATTATATAACTAAAAATGATTGAAATCTTAATATTTTTCTTTTTTGCATTTTAAGTTTTTATATACATAAATCAATCGGATTCAATCATAAAAGGATAAGATCGAGTTTTCCAATACCATTATATCCTTTTTTTTGGGGGGGGGGGTGATTTATAAAATAGTGGAGAATGAGGTTTTTATTTAGAGATTTTTTTTGTCATAGTTATTATAGTTGTTTTGTAAAATGTTAATAATTGATATTATCAACCATCGTTGTTGTTTTTTGGCCTTTCTTTGTTTGAGATATAGTTTTTTTTGTAACAATTTTTTATTTGTTGGCTAGATTTACATTTGGATGTATTGATTGTCTGAATGTTTTTAGTTTTCGAAATTGTTGTTTATGATCACATGATTGTTGTTGGACCAATTGAGGGAGTAACTTATTATAGTGTGAGTGAATTCAAGAAATGGTGAGGTTGATTAAGGGCCTGACCGGTGTTACCGCGACGGTTGCGGTTGCGGTTGCGGGAGTTTGCGGATGCGGATAGTTGCGGTTTTAAGCAGTTTTAGGATATTTGTACGAATTGTACTGCGGTTATAAATTGGTGTATTTGCGGGATACTTATGATTAGTTAACCACCAAATACAACATCGGTTAGATAATAAATTAAAAATATTTACATTTTATATAATTATAAAAATACTAAACATCATAATATTATAATAAATATAAAAATTATATTTTTAAATTTTTAAAAATTATATTTTTAATTTTTAAAATTATATTTTTAAATTTTAAAAATTATAGAAAATATTTTTATTTTAAAAATTTATAATATAAATTAAAATATAATAGATATATTTTAGTATTTCTATTGTTTCAATTAAAATATATTTTTTTTGTATTTATATTGTTTTTTATAAAAACATTTACCCTCCCGCAACCGTCCGCAGCCGCAAACGTTAACTGGAACTATCTTTTGAATTTAAGAGGCTTAGAGCGATTTGAAGCGGTTTAGAGCAGTTTGAGCGATTTTTGCAAAATTCCAACAACCGCTACCAACCACAAAAGCTGCATTTGCGGATGGTACCAGAGAAACCATTCATGCCCTATGTTTACAGAAAAAAACAACTGGTTACCTTAATTTGTAAACACTCGGTGTATTTGTTTATGTTTACAAAGTCTGTCATTCAAATTTTTTTTATGTTATGAAAATGACTTAGATAATTTTTATTGCTCGGTCTTGTTTACACCAGTCAAGCAAGCAAGTATTAGACGTACATTGCAATTTAGTAGTTATGTAGTATATTAACATAAACGAATAGTATGAAAACATTGAATTGGTTCTGAAACATCAAAAATATCTGACGGGACGTGGTAGCTCGTTTGGTAAAGACCTTGGGGGCCAACTGTCATGCTCCCGGGTTCGACGCCAGGCGGAGGGGAACTGCCCATCCTGTCATCAAATGCGGTACTGGGTGTTGGGTCTTGTCCCCAGCCCAGGTTTAAGCCCTCCCGGGTGAAGTGGACCGCTGTCTAACCGGGCCCAGAGAATGATCCACGTAAGTGGAGAACCCTGGATTATCAAAAAAAAAAAACATCAAAAATACCTATTAATCCAAATATATTTTTTTTAGTTAAAAGTTGTGTCAGTTATCTTCGGCAAGGTATGTAGAATACATGAAGGTTGATTTTTTGTTATACTATAGTAATGGGACAAATCAAGAAACATAAGTGACAACTATAATGTGCTAAGTATAACAGAAACCTTAATGTGTGTTGTTGTCGCATTTAAATCTTGAGCCCTTAACGTAGTATCAAAGAATGGTCATAAATTTCTTGATTTGCTTGAACTAAAAGCAAAGGTTGTAGTTGTTCTCCATGTCATTGACATGACAGCTCTCTGGTGTTTTGAGCTTCCGCATGTTTATTTGGTATATGCTTTGTGAAGACGATGTTGATCCGTCAAATAATCCTAGGAAATGTGTTTAAAATAGAGATCTCTTTGTTACAAAAAAAAAGAAGAAGAATAGAAAACTCTTTGCCCAGCCTTTGTTTGGTCTTGAAGATTAGTTTAAACTTTCCTCTTGTTTTTTTAAATCGTAAGTGTAAAGCTTAATAACCCAATTTTACTTTTTTGTTCCTATTGAGAGATTATAAGAATGTTGGTTTTGCCGACTATGAGAAATAATGATTTCTGATTTAATATCTTTAAAATTGTTGTAGGCGTTACATAAGAAGTGTTTCCCATTAAAAGACAAACTAAAATATTAAACTGGCTATCATGGTACGATAGATAATCTGTCAAGTTGAACCAGATATAGTAAACTATTAAACTGTGAACTCATTCCTCTCATTTCTTGTAATGAAAACTCATCACACACATTGTAACCTGTTGTTAGATAAAATACAAAAAGCTTCATGTTTCACCAAAACAAACTAAACATAAACACCACAGATCATAGTTCCTTGTGCATCTTCAACATACGAAAAAAAGACACATGAGACTTGCAGTGAACTCAAACCAAGACTATGGTTTTACACTCTCTCTTGTTTAACCTTCAAATCTTCAAGACAGTCTTTAGGAATAGCAGCAGGTTCAAGCTCAAAAGAGCCAGCAGGGACACCTTTTCTTTCATCTCCAGTCAATTTGAAAGATGGAATCTATGCGAAAACCTAAGCATCTCATCAGACGGTATCATCATTTTGAAGTAATCATGTTGCACAGCATGTTCGTACACTGAAGTGAATCCCTCCACTCTCTCTAGATAAGCAACTCCAATGCCATGATCACTGTCCAGCTCAGATTCGATTTTGACAAAGTCGTATCTATATGGACGCTCGTACTGCGGCTTCCAATCTCTGAAAAGGGCCCATGTCTCACCTTTCCTCGGATTTATGGTGATGGTCTTCTTGCCAGTTCTGACGTGAGGCATCTCATGAGAAAACATCAAGTGGCTGCTTGTGTGTTTTTTCTCCGTACTTGAATTCTCCACAAGCGATTGGAACTGACTTCTTGTTTGCTTTTGATTCAAGCCATCTCACTCCCAAACTCAGCTGAGTATCCAGAATTTTCCTGATCCGAGCATAGTAGCGAGGCATTTCATCTAAAGGATCATAGAGAGCCCATATTTGACCCACAGCGAAAGAACTTATTGTGTTGTTGAAACTGTGAAGTATGCATCAGGACAACAATATGGCTCAGGATCCTCATCAGTTCCATCATCTTCATGTAATCCACAACCAGAAGTTGTTTCCTTCTCTTTAGCATCATGTTTGTGTTTTCTAATGAGGCAATTTTCATCTATATCCTTCTCAGCCATCTCATGTCTGGATCTCTTTCTACTCTTTGCTCGCTTATCCTCCATTTTTATGACTCTCCAACATCTCCGCAGCTTCTCTTGTGTTGTCCCTCGCTTCTCATCCATCTCATTCCCTCTCCACGCTCATCGTCTGTGTGTATTACTTCGCCGTCACCGACTCTTCCTCAACCGTGCCTACCGTGAAAGGTTTAGTCATCACCAGGTTACAACTTTGTAATTTGTGGTTGTTGTTTCCTACATTCCCTTGAACCATAACTGCCCCTTGTTAGCTTCTTGACCACCTGCAACTATTTGATACATTTCAGTCACCAGCATTGACAATGACTCGTGTCATAGAGAACAACTTACACCATCACTCCAGCTACAGATGGATCCATGAGATCATCTTCCTATGTAATATCAGTCACATGAGTATAAGATAAGACGTTTGTTCATCAGAATCGGGAATGTCATGACTCAATATGTAAAAGTCTACACATGTCTTTAGATCATACTCATGACCATTTCATCTGAGCCATCTCTTCCTCCTCTGCTTGGTAAGTTTAAGCTTTGCTCTCAGACAATATGCAACATGTTGCTTGCATCAATTAACATCCATATACCAGATTTTGAAGCAAATAATATTCACATACACCTAAACCTATTACAGTTCACATATCATTAAGAAATTTAAAAATTAAACTTATTCCCACCTGTTTTCTGGATGGTAACATAGGAGAAAAGCAAGCAAACTTTCTTGCGGAGTAAATGCTTTTGGTGGGTGGCTTTCACAGCAGTTATTGGTGTCACTATGAATCTGAAAGATTTATCTTTTTCATCCATGGCTTGTTAATGTTCCTGATACAATCATCAATCTGAAAATATATTAAAAACTCTGAGATTGGGTCAACATGTATTCACTTTTAAGTTATGAGTTGACTAACCGTCACTATAGTTGGAAACCTGCATTGAGTTTACAATCAAACAAAGCTGATACGAAATCTCTCAAACTCCGAAAGCCTGTAGAAATCTCTCAAACTCCGAAAGCCTGTAGATTCTTCGATACACACTCTGAAACAATGGTTTTTCGTATCCTTACTCCCCTCTAATCTTCTTCTCACTATTTTCTAAAACTTGCGCCGCTTATTTCCCTTGTAAATATTTAAGTACCCTTTCAATCTCCACAAAGCTTGAAGGACCTGTAACATTGGACACGGTTTAACTTAAGTGAGTGATGTATGCATAATCAACAATGCTAATCTGAAACTAATATTTTCAACTAATCCAATCAGTCTTTACGGAATAATTAAAAAAATGATTGTAAAAAGCTAACCTAACTCTTCTTGGCGGGATCAATATTGGTGTTAGCACGGGAGTATGAAATCAGGTTTAGATTTCCTCACCTTTGGAATGCGTAATCAATTTTCTCTGCAAGAGATATCAAGTCATCATAAGGATTGAAGATATTTAGGAGATAACACTAATCTGAAGCAGTAGAAACAAATAAAACAATTTTCTCATATCCCTTAAAACCGATTAAATCAACGGGAGAACAAACAAAAAATGATGATTAGGGTTTCTTAAAGGTTTGGAAACTTACTGAGGTTGGCTGATAAAATCTTTATCTTTTAGGAAGTAACTTACAACGGCATGCCTTCAAGAACAGTGAAGTAAGAGATCATGGGGTATGTATTTAAGAAGAAATTGAAGACGATTAATCTGTAACCGTATTTCTGCGGATGGATAAGGAAGAAGATGAAACAACTCTTTTGGAACTCCGGTTACGCCTCAATCTCGAATGAGAGATATTTTTAAGAGATCCACGTGTCAGCGGCAAGTTGAATGATTTTCTGGCTTGGAATCCCATGTGACAGCTTCAGGAGTGAGTAAAACTCTTCTTTATATAATAAAATGATACTAACATATTCAGCAAAAAAAATGAATAAAAGAAACCAAATAATTAATTTGGGAATACAAATATTTCTCTTTTCAAAAAAATAAAATAAAAAATATTTCTAAAAGAAAAAGGAAATGAAAGAAAGGTAAAAATGCAAAAAGGGAGCACTCCCATAAAAAGTCTAAATCTCACGCGCCACTCGCTCGACCTTAGTGGATAGTCACTGCTTCCTTCATGTGATGACGTTACTTTCTCGAACCGACGCACTCTTTCTCTCATTCAATCTCTCTCGTCTGTTTCTCCCTTTAGAGCATCTCCAATGAAACACTATTTTTTTCTCTATATTTTACACTAAAATAGAGTAACTCTATTATAAAGAGTTGGATTTGCTCCAAAATATAGTGGAATGTTGTTTTTTTACTCTATATTTGGAGTAAAAAATCAACATTCCTCTATATTTCATTTTATTATAGTGTAATTCTATTATAAAGTGAATCATTGGAACAAATACAACACTATAATAGAGTTATTCTTGGTCTTAGCTACCTTCCTATTGTATTTTTGTTTTATTTTCTTGCATTTTAGTTTACTTGAATTTGTCATCGATTGGCAAGGAAGCTAACCACACACCAATGCTACAGCTGCCTGAGATCTTCTTCTTTAATCTCCCTTTCTAGGGTTTACCTCCATTCCATATCATGCACGGCCTCAGCCGCCTTGGCAACGGCAACGGAAACGCTAGATCCCTTGCTTCACCGCCTTCTTCGCCTCGGATCCGTCACCTGAGGGGAAAAACCTCCAACCAAGGAATTGGAGAGAGACTCGTCTTCTTACTCTTCTCAGTTGTTTTTAGGCGGAAAGGTGTCTTACTATTGGCGCCTCTTCTCTACATCGCCGGAATGTTACTTTTCATGGGCTCCTTTGGCTTCACTATCCTCGATCTAGGTCATGGCGTCGATATTGTGTACAGACGAGCTCCGCCGGGTTCGGTTTACCGGAGTCCAAAGGTTTTTAAGCGTCTCTGGCCGATGATGGAAGCTGATGCTAATCGAAGGAGTCCCAATGCGGTAAAATGTCATATTGAATTTGATTGTAGATCTGGGTTTCTCTTGTTGCTTAATAGAGTGTTGCTGATGAATGCAGCTGATGGAAGCATGGAAGCCAAGAGTTAAAGGCATGTGGAAACCTTGCATAAGCACTAACGTTTCTGCTCCAGGATCAAATTCTAATGGTTTCTTCATAATCGAAGCAAATGGGGGCTTGAATCAACAACGCTTGTCAGTATGTTTTACGCTCTCAATTGCTACATTCAAATTCACTTTCGTTTTAGTTGTATATTGTGTTTGTTGATTAGAGAACTCTTGGACGGTGCAGATATGTGATGCAGTTGCTGTGGCTGGACTGCTGAATGCTACTCTTGTCATTCCCATTTTTCACTTAAACAGTGTATGGCGTGATTCCAGGTTATTATTTGTTTAATTAAATCATATAAAATTCCTTGCTTTAGATATTGACAAGGTCAAAATGTAATCTTTAGACCAAATTTTCTTCGTTTTGCAGCATGATTTGCTAACGTATTTGCTCTTTTTTTTTTCTTTCTACTCCTTTGTGTTGGTTACAGCAAATTTGGTGATATATTTGATGAAGACTTCTTCATATATGCGCTTAGTAAGAACGTGAAAGTAGTGAAAGAGCTCCCTAAAGATGTACTTGAACGGTACAACTACAATATAAGCAGTATTGTTAATTTGAGACTAAAAGCTTGGTCGAGTCCCGCATACTATCTCCATAAGGTGCTCCCACAACTATTGCGTTTGGGGTATGCCATTCACTGACTGTTATTTTTTTATTTTCTTTTTTTCGTCTCAGTAGTTTTATTAGGAATTGTTGCTTCTTTGTATGCTTGGTTTTTTCTGTTGTTCCTGTACAACTTCCCAGAGTGTTTGATAACGTCTTATGTAATTGAATACGAGATAGCTCACATGCAAAAACGAAATGGAATGATAGCTTAAGGTAGGGTACTAGCATTCTCTTTTGATAAGCTTGTTCTAAGGCTGTATGGGTGTGTGAGGGATAGTATATAAAAATATCACAGGCTCTGTTCTTGTCAAAACTCGATGTGATTTTGATTATTGAGAACCCTTCTTATATGTTTTGTATAAGTTGCTTACCTAAACACACTCTACTTGGTTAGGGCTGTTCGTGTTGCACCATTCTCTAATAGGTTAGCTCATGCAGTTCCCGCACACATTCAAGGACTTAGATGCTTAGCAAATTTCGAAGCATTGAGATTTGCAGATCCCATTCGGCTGCTTGCAGAGCAAATGGTCAATAGGATGGTTACCAAGAGTGTTCAGAGCGGCGGAAACTATGTTTCTGTTCATCTCCGCTTTGAAATGGTTTATTACATACCTTCCTGCCAATTTTTTCATTTCTGCATTTCTTAATTCCTGCTTCCCCCTTCTTTAATAATATCTTGATTTTCTCCTCTTATAAAAGGACATGGTCGCCTTCTCGTGTTGCGAATATGACTTTGGAGAGGAGGAGAAGCTAGAAATGGATATGGCCCGAGAAAGAGGGTGGAAAGGAAAGTTCAGGCGGAGAGGCAGAGTGATTAGGCCGGGTGCAAACCGCATAGATGGGAAATGCCCTTTAACTCCACTAGAGGTATCACTGAAAAACTGCCTCGCTTCCCTTAAAATCTTTAAACCAGTTAATCTTGTGAAACTGATTTTTGTAACATCGCTCTGTAGGTGGGAATGATGCTTAGGGGAATGGGTTTTAACAATAACACATTGGTTTACGTAGCTGCGGGAAACATTTACAAAGCTGACAAGTATATGGCTCCTCTTAGGCAGATGTTTCCTCTTCTCCAAACCAAGGATACTCTAGCTACCCAAGAAGAACTTGCTCCGTTTAAGGTAATCAAATATTAAAATTGCCTTGATTTTGAAACTGTAGGGTCCGTTCAACTATGCAATTGCTAATGGAACATATTGATGGGAATTTGGAATTTTATTTCCATGGGGTGGTGGGAATTAGAATGATTAAGTTAGGAGCGTTAGGTCCGTATCAATTGCAACGTACAATTAAAGCCTGTGGGCTCTCCCATAACATGCACCTTCAAAATTGAAAGATTTTTAATTGTTGTCTTAATATATAAAAACAAATTGCTGTTTTTTTTGTGAAACTGTAGGGTCACTCATCCAGATTGGCTGCTCTTGACTACACAGTATGCCTCCACAGTGAAGTGTTTGTATCCACACAAGGTGGAAACTTCCCTCATTTCTTGATAGGTCACCGTCGCTACCTTTACAAAGGCCACGCTGAGACAATCAAACCAGATAAGCGGAAACTAGTCCAGCTCTTGGATAAACCGAGCATTAGGTATCTGATTTCCTAACCTACTTGGCACACCTCTAACTCACAGATTCCTCGATTTTTAAAGCAATTTTCTTCCTTTTGGATGTTTTATTTTTTGGTGTAGATGGGACTACTTCAAGAAACAATTGCAAGATATGCTTAGGCACAATGATGCAAAGGGAGTCGAATTAAGAAAACCCGCTGCGTCTCTTTACACGTTCCCCATGCCTGATTGTATGTGCAAAGAACCTGACCCCAAACCTGAAACCGATCCAGCTTAAACCCGGTTCTTGCGGTTCAATGTCAGTAATGCAAAGTACGATAATTGTTTATGACTCCAACTATACATGTAACTTATATGTGTTGTATCATGTTTCCTTTCCTGTATAACCATCTAGTTTCCTCCCAAGTTCGAGGACTCTTGATATTGAATTTTGTGTATATAACATTCTTTCAACGTTAATGGCGCTTGTCCCTTTTGTTGTAGTGTTTTTTCACATTTTGTTCAGTATTTGATAATCTATTTAATGGACGACGACAATGGTTTCATTCTAATGTACGTATGTTTCTCTCATCTTCTTCGTTTGTATAGAAAATAAGAAATATACTAGAGTTTGACGATCTGCCCAAGTGTTTGTTTCATTTCCTTATTGATCCAATTCAACAAGGTCTTTTATTTATTTATAACTAGGGTCGGCTGAAAATTAAAAAAACAATTTAAATAGTTAGAATGAATGTTTAATATAAATTTGTATCATATAAAATATACATATTAGTTAAATATTGTACATGTTAATGTATTTGAATACTAAATAGACTATGAAGCTACCAATATTTGCTTTGATTAGGGATATTTGCTTGTTTGATTACTGTTGAATGAACTATGTAAATTAAATTGGTTGGTAAGCTGTTAGTACAAAACTATATGTCATATCTTGAGATTTTTACTCTTATACCATCTTTCTTTTGAGGTTGAGACGTTCATCGGGTTTAGTTGTACGTGGTTGTTGTTTTGATTAAGTTATTTAAATTAATTTTCTTTTCATGGTTATATACTTACAGGTTTCTTTTTTCTTTATTTGGCCAAATATTGGAAATTATAAATATACCCTGCCACTAAAAATATTTCTATGTGTATATAATTTTAAAAAAAAATATTATTCAATGTTTATTCCACTTTGATTAGGACAATAAGTTGAATATATCTTAGACCACAAATCATAAATATTCTCAATCTTATACATTTTGTTTTTCAAGCTATTGTTACTTTTATTTCCTTTTATACATTTCTCTTAATATTTATGTATGCATCCATAAATTTTTTAAAAAGGATTTTTCATCAACTAATGTATTGATTGTAGTTTTAAATATATTATAGTTTTCGTGCACTTGATTAATTTTTTTTGGCATTGGTGGTATTTGAAGTGGTTGAGAACCTGAATGGATATTTACTTTCATAAAGTTTTTGGTGTATGTTTAAAAATAAAAATTTGTAAAGGCTTTTAAATCATATGAATATAATATTCAACACACTACTGTTGACTGTTCATATACTTAAAATTCTGACGTAGGTAATTGCAAATTTGCTGAACTCATATATTCGTTGCTACTTTATAAATTATCACAGGATGGAGTACATAGGGTAAAGATTGCTTTGATGATAATATAACGTCCATATCGTAATGTGTGTGTGTTTTTTTATCTACTATGTATTAAAAAATAATTAACACATTCAATAATATTAAAGAGTAAAAAGCCCTGTCAATTGTTCATAGTATAAGCCCAAAGTTAAACTCAAGCCCAACCAAAGAAATAAAACTCAGAGACACGTGTCGGCCTGTCAGAGAGTGACTTTCCACGTGGATAGCTTAGGAGAGAGGCAAACATATTTTTATATATATAGATATATAGATATTTACTTACTGTTTACCTTTTCTTATTTTGTATATTTATTTATTCTAAATTTTTTGCTTTTATATCAATGATAATATTGCGTTAAATATTTAATGTAATATTTTTATTTCTTATATACTATATTTACTTATTATTTATTTTTATTTTATTTTATAATTAATTATTCTGATGTTACGATAAATGTTTAATATAATATTTCTATTTCTTATATTGTGTATTTAGTTATTATTTATATTACTAAATATTTTTCAGATAGATGTTTAATGTAATATTTCTATTTCTTATATTGTATATGTACTTATTATTTATTTTTTCTTATATTGTATATTTACATATTATTGTTTAATGTAGAATTTCTTTTTCTTATATTGTATTTTTACTTAATATTAATTTTTTCTTATATTGTATATTTATTTTATTTTATTTTTTTTAATTTTTTAGTAACAATGCCACGTGTCATCTTTCGGAAGAAGATTTTTTTCGCTGATTAATTTTTTAGTAACAATGCAACGAGTCATCTTTCGGAAGAAGATTTTTTTCGCTGACGTGGACGCTCTATGGAACCTCAGAAGGTCCCTTTTATTAGTATATATATTTTGATACATGATGTGATCAAGAATTAGATATCAGATACGTGACGATAGCAAATGGACTGACAAAATTTTGTTCATCAAACATGTTAAATAGTGTCAGAAGCATATGGTACGTAGAAGAAGACCTGGATTGTGAATTATATTATCATATCACACAGTTGGACAATATATTGATATGAACCAAGACCTGTGGGCTGTGGCAGATTAAATAGTGCCAGAAGAAATGATGTGCTAGTGAGTTGAATAACTAATTGTTGGTCTCATCCATGTCAAAAAAAATGTTACCCTATTCCACCTAACTCATGTCCGCAAAATCAAAAATATTGCTCATCTCTAATATCAAACACTTCAAAAATAAAGGGTTCAAGTTCCTTAGAAAAAATTGATTTAACCCAACTTTTCCGAGATCCTTACTCAACAAAGTCTTCTTCCTTTCTGTATGGTCTTCAACTGCGCATATTATGAATAAAATAAGGTTCAAATAATATATCACCAAAGCTACTCTTTACCATTTGAGCTGAACACAAATCAGAATTGCAGGCGTGACAAATGTATTACCAAAGATATTCTTTTAGAGATGGCATATATCAACGTTTCCTAATTAACCAAATAAAGTCCGCACCAAGGTTTCTAATTTCCCAATTGATAATTTGCTTAGGTTGAAGGCATAACAACGACAAAGAAATTAAGGTTCAACAAATAAACCACCAAAGTTTCTACTTACCCAATTGAGCTAAAGACACATGTGATCTTCAAAGAAACAGTTTTTAAGATATGGTTCTTTTTGCAATGAATTTAAAGCAAAGACCCAAAATGCAGCAATCTTGTGCTAGTCAGAGTAGGCAAGTAGAACTGTTCTTATGAATATAAAGAGAGTTGAAAAAGTTAGTGTTAAACTTTAAGATCATATCTTAAAGCTACAAAGATGTAAATCAGTACCTGCAGTGTTTAAACGATGCTGAAAGTCCATCGGTAGAGAGAAACCTGAGCATTTGTCAAGCTTCAAAGCCTTCCAGTCTCGCCTTAGCCAAAACATCCATATCCAAGTCGTTGACAATCATCCGCCTGAGAAATGTTGGTGAGGCGTCTCACTTCTGTCTTCAAACGACCTTCAGCCTCAAGGCATATGTCGGAACCGTACACCTCCTTGTGAGTAGCCTTCTCCCAAACGCCACTGTTAAAGTTTTGTCGCCCTTCAGATCCGTTGTCATTCTGGAAAGTTCCACGGTGTTCTTAACACCACCGCCATGGGACTGAAGCGAAGGGAAACTGGTGAGTCAATGAACTGAAGTGGTCGTTACTTCGTGTGAAGTTGAATACGTTTAGTTACAGATGGCACCTTCCTTCAGCAGGTGCTTCAAAGTTTTGAGCCAATGAGCCCAAGTAGAATCTTGGACCAAGGTGGACTGTAAAAATTAGAAAAATTCCTTGAAGAACTTACTTTAGCACTCTCGCAGCTGTGGTTGCAATACATAATGAATCCAAACAGGTAGAAACTTGGTTCACCCTGTCGGACACAAAAAAAAAAAAGAGATATAAGGGTCTAGTCAATGTAGAAACAAAAGCCTTGAATGAAATCAAATAAATCCAAGAGTATAATCTCTAACTCGGTACACATGCAAGAAAAATTGCTCTTATAGGTAAAAGTATTGCACAATATAGAATGTTAATATTTGCGAAGTGGTTTAGGTAAAGAACGGAACTTTATAGAACTCATTGTGATGAGAACAGCTCCAAAGGTTTTCAAAGGTGAAATGCAAGTATCTATACATATGACTGAAAACTGCAAGACTCAGCTTGTAATCTTCTTTCTATTGAATCCCATCAAAAACAGAAACTCTAACTCTATTCTGTTAAAATCCTATGTCTCTAATCCATCTATTTTGCCAAATACAAATTTTTGTATACTGGGAAACATATAAGAAAACATTGTTCTCTCAAGGTAACGATTGGATGGTCATACCTGGGATTTTAGGCAATCAAAGATCTGGATTTTGCCACCGTATGTGGGAGAAGACGGCGCCGGTGATGCTCTCCGACTCCTCTGTTTCCCTTGAGATGAAATTCTCTGTTTGAAAAACCTACGTAACTTCTCTTGAGAACCTTGACGCCATATATATACAGTAGCTTCAGTTAATGGGGGAGGCGAGAAATCTTCATTGATGAGGAGAAAGTGAATGAATTGATTGCATACCATCACTCGGACAGTTTCAGCTAGCGAGATGAAGCGCAAAGGTTAGGAAGTCGCCGTCGCACGCAGAGGAGAGAAGAACTTCGCTGTTTGTGCTTGGACTAATGGTACAACGATTATGTTTTTTCCAAGAGAATATATGTTTGTGCTTGGACTAAACGTCAAGCCAGTGCGGAGGCCACGACCTCCCGAGAGCGCGATCTAGGGTTCCTCTCTCACCAGAGAACGGGCCTTTTACTTTAATGATAACCGAAGCCCAAACAACAGAGACCGTATAAAACAAATCTCAGCCCGTCTTGAGACAGAGATCGGGACATGGGTCACTCATATATTGAAGTAGTTTCCACGTGGCATTATAGGAGGGTCACCGACATCTTTATATATATATAGATGTTTCTATAGGATGTTTTCTTTTTAATCAACCTCACGGTCACGGTATGCCGTAACTATTAAAATGTCTAGATTAATTTTTAAAAATCTTACAATACTAAAAATTCTAAATCCTCAACATTCAACCTGTTGATGTAGGAATAAAAAAAATTAACCAATCAACTCTTTAAATTTTGCCACATCAGCAGTAGACCTAAATCTTCTTATTTGCAAATGAGTCGAGCTCTTTCAATTTCGTTGAAACCAATCCGTCTGTTCAGCTTTCTATCTCTCATTGTCATCCGTTGAATACAAGTCTGTATGTCTCCCTCTCCACTTCTGTTCACACATTCATTAAATGGAGGATAAATCTTAGAGTCTTTGACCGTCATTGATCTTTCTCTCACCCTTATAATTGGATCAGACATGATGGTCTGTGAAAGGGACGCTTCGGAGTGGGGTAGGAGGTAGTCCAAGCTGCAAAGAATACGATACGCCTTGCCGGAAACACATGGGCACTGCGAGTTCTTTATTTCATATTAGGTTTTAATTGAATCTTTACGGTTTGCACTCAGGTTTAGATATCATAAAAATGGATCAAATACTCATATGGACCAAAAGGGTTCAGATTATTCCGTGGACCCCGTCTTTTTCTTTTCCATTTTGCATTTAAATTTAATTCGAAAACTAGAGGAAATGACCTAAAAACCTAGACTTAAATATATTTACAAATCCATGTCATTCATATCCTACCCAGAACCAAAACCCAAATCCGACCCAAATTTAAACCCTAATTTTGTATTTTCTCTTTTCCTCTCTATTGATACTTCTTCAATTTTAAAGCAAAGTCAAATTTTTCTTCAATCACTTATCAATTTGTTTTTCTTATCCCAAATCGATCAACCCATAGTCTTCTTTAATCCATTATGTCTTATTTGAAACCAGATCTCATCATATACTTACGAGATTCATAAAACCTAAGAACACAGAGTATTACTAGTACAATTAGTACATCTAGAACAAGTATAACTTGTACAACTAAATTGAGTATAACCAATATAACTGGTACAACTATAACTCGAATTACTAGTACTTTGCAACTTATATGGTGATATTTAGTTTTTGTTTTCAACATATGAATGATGATGTTCAACCAATAATACATATTAGTCTAATCTAGAACAACTAGAACGTGGAAGCACCGTGGCCTAGTGGTCAAGGTTTAAAGGCTTCTACACTCAGGTCTAGGGTTCGAACCCCAGACAACGCAATTTCTACAGGAAGAGGTCTGGGTTTCAATTCCCGGAGAAGGCGAATTATGCAAAAAATTAGAGAAAATGCTTACAAGAGATCTTCAGCATGGCGCAAGGAATACCGTCAGGAATGGATCTCATAGGGCTACTCAGGGTGATGCAGTCAGACGTGAATCCTCAAAAGGCAGGTAGAATTGTCGGCTGTAATATCGTCTCTGTAATGTTTCTCATAATTTGTAATAGCATAATTAACCAAACAAAAAAAAGAACAACTAGAACATGCATAATTACAACAACTTTACAATTAATATAATTATATTTAATATTTTTTTTCAGCGTATGAATGATGTTATAGAAAGGGATGTTGTATAACCAATTAATATAATTTATTTTACCATTTGTACTAGTTGTACCAGTTGTAATATATACGGGAAAAAATCATCTTCAAGTTTTTGCTCTTGAAGACGAAGAAAACGACTGTCGAACCAAAAAAAGATTGCAATTTAAGATCTGGAAGAGTATACTCCAAAAGATAACACATAAGCCATCACGAGTTTGAAAAGAATGCATAAGCATTAATGTTTGATATTTGGACTACAACAATAATAGTTTAACTGGTATAACTGGTTTAACTACAGTAATATTATTACTAGTTTAATTGTGGCAACACTTGACTATTGGTTTTCTAGTGATGGTCGGTAGGTTTCTTTGCCCCAGAGTTCATTTTCTTGATATGGACATGAAAATAATATAAAAAATAGTGCAATTGTAATCACATACACAAGAAAAACATGGTGAAACTTGCATATTTTGATATAAAAAGATGACATACATATGTTTGTTGTATCCACAAATTTGATTTCAAATAGTTTTTGATTCTTATGTTTGCAAATTAGTAAATTCCACTCAGTTTATCATTACAATTTTGATTAAATAAAATATATTTACATAATTAAGCAATGATAAGTGATGATATATATATATATATAATTTAATTTTCATCATCAGTATATATTTGCATAAACAAGAAGAACTCTGTTGTGAAGAAGAGAGATACCGCAACTGTTAGGGGATTTTTATGTAGGATCTTTGTGAGTAATACGGAACGATGGACAAGCCTGGTGTTTTGTATTAATTTGAAGAGAATAAGACTTGAAGAGATGTTTTATTGAGTAACAAGCCGGAACTACAATGAATTGAGTATGAACCCTAGTTCTAGCCGTCTAGCTATAATCTATAAGTCTTGAAGTGTCGATCATTTGTTCTAGGGTTTAGGCTCTCCTTATATAGTCGTCTTGAGGTCGGCCTGAGTCGGTTTGAGTAGGTTAAACTCTTCCATATTCGGAAATATGGAAAGTTCTCCATATCATAAGTTTTCCTTTTCTTGGAGAAGGGGGTGGTCCCTAAGACCGGACCCGGAGTGCTTCGTTGTGGGGATCCGGGGCGTCTCCTAGCGCGGACCCGGAGGCCGGTGTCCTGCCTGAGGTCTGGAGGAATTCAATACCTGAGTATTTTTTCCCAACAGTTTGCTCTTTATTTCTCGATTTCGTCATCGAACTTGAGGAATAACCTGTGCACTCAAGTCAACCGGAGTTGCTCATTCTCAGCAGGCTTCCCCTGGACAGGACATCACTCCAGTAATCCTACTGTCCCGGGTTACTCTCAGGTCGGAGCCGTACTCTGAACCCGGTGGAGGACTGGCTCCCTTGTAGTAGGCCGGGACCTGGCGGTATCTTCTTGAACCGTTGATTCTAGTCGAAGGTGGCAAAGCTCGGGGCTTTTAGCGGTGCGTTGGAGATGACGGAGCCTGGAGCTCTGATGATTTCCGAAGAAGAGGCCTGAGCATTTGAGCATGATGTGTAGAGGCAGGTCTGAAGGGTTCTGAGTGCTTCGAAGGACATTTAAGTCGGAGATTCTTTTGGAGGCACATGTCCATTTTTTACGGAATTTTTCCTTTTCAGGGAGGATCTTCCCTTTTTCTTCTGAGGACCGAGTTTCCTTTTTACGATGGTTGTCTATGCCGAGGATTCTCTGAGATATTTGGAAATATGGAAGGATCCCTTTATCGGAACATTTCCTTTTCCGGCTCTGTGAGAAAGGATGATCCCGGTGTATATAAGGGCTCGCGATACCTCCTAATAAGCCTCAATCTATCTTAAGTGCTGATTTTTGGATATGAGAAATGAATCCTGAACTACTCGCGTTTCCGTCCTCACTCGTGGGTGGCCGTTCAAGGCCACATCGTCTTTTCATTGATCCTTTCTCCTCTCCCATTCCTTCTTGGGGAGATGTTCCAGAGGCTGATAGTGAAGCGGTCCCAATGGCGCCCCTGAGACAGCGCCGCTTCTGTTTCTTTGACGACGATCCCCGTTCCAAAATCCGGGAGGGAGATCTTGCTAACATCCGGAGGAAGTATGCGATTCATCCTTCAGTGGGGATGAGGAGTCCTTCTGAGTTCGAGCGCACTCCCGACGGAGGAGCGAGTGAGGTGGTGATCTACGAGGCATATCTGGAGGCGGGCTTCCAGGGCAGTATCCCTTCCCTTATAGCTCAAGTATCCTCTTTCTTCGGATTCTGTCCCTCTCAACTTACTCCCCTGACCTGGAGGACTTTGATGGCTATCCAAGTACTCGGGGAACTTCATGGATTCTCCGTCGGAGTGCATGAGATTCTATACTCCTACTATTTTTCCCCTCTAGTGAACAAAGCATGGTTATATCACCTCTGATCCCACGACGGTACTCCTTTAGTTGAGGAACCTTGAAGGGGTATTAGGGGTAATTATCCCTTCGGGGATGGTTGGAACAACCGGTATATATTCCTGAAGATCCAGGAGCCATTCGGCAATCCTACGTCCTGGCGCACCGTCGGTAAGTTTTTTCTCCTTTATTGGAACCTTGAGTTTATCGTTCTTTCAGGACCTCGTATTCATTGATGCTTGGTTTTTTGCTATTAGAAGTGTCTTGCCCGGTATCCTTCGCTGGAGAAGCAATAGCGAAGCTTATACTGGGGGTTGAATTTTCTGGTGAGCAGGGAGGCCTTGCGTCATAGCCTTTTTTGGGGTAAGCCTTCCCTTTTTAGTTTTCTCCTAATAGGATTCCGTCTTCTTATTTCTTGTGTTGCTTTCTCCCAGGGAATGTGGTGAGACTCTCGGTGTCATCCATCTATGAGGAGCACCAGAAGGCTAAAAACGAAAAATGCGTCCTTTTTATACCCCTCCGCCAAAATTGGCGAGGGCTGCTTCTTCGGTTAATGGTTTATCTTCCACCTCATCAACTTTTTCTGAGGCTGCGTCTAATCATGATCCACTGGTAGATACTCACCGGAGATTGATTGGCGAGGTGTTCTTTCTCCGTAGCCAGGTGCAGGACATGATGGCTCGTCAGGATCTGTTGGTTCAGCAGGTGAGGGAATTAGCCAGATGGGAGCTCATGAAGGAATGGCTGTAGAAGCGGCTAGATCACTGAAATCCTGAATAAGAGCATCGCAGACATCTATTCCTGTCCGAAGGGATCGGCCAGCAGTCGGGGAGTTTTTCCCGAGTAGCCACCCCAAAGTCTGTTGTGGGGTCGCGATTTTTGGAGGAGCCTTCTTTCTAAATGATTTTTCCTTGTTTTTTGTTTTTGAAACTCTGGATTTTGTTGAATCCCTTTGCTCGAATAATGGGTCTTTGTAGCCCCTTTTGATTTTTGGAATAATGGCTCTTCGTAATTTTCTTTTATGCACCCTTTCCTGTTGAATTGCTTTGCATGCTCTGACGGCAGTAACTCAAATCTTTAAAAGGACCCTCCCTGCCTGTCTCTTGGTTGAGGTGAGACTCGTAGGATATGATCGCTCCTTGCCCTCTTCGTAGGTTAGGTAACAGGATCCTGGGAGTGGATCGAACTTGGTTCTTGCCTTAGAAAATGTCATGAGGATCCGGAGGTCATCTTTGGATGTTGGGGTTGCCCCAGACATGGAGATTACGTAAGGGCCCAGAGGTCATTTGGGAACCCTGAGGTTCTTCTGGATCCTGAGATCACGTTTGGGGACCTGGAGGTCGTAGGGGAACCCAAAGGTCGTAGGGGAACCCAAAGGTTCTCCTTTATATCCTGAGATCATATTTGGAACCCGAAGGTTCTTCTTTAGATCCTGGGATCATGACTGGAGCCCGGTGGCTATGTGGGAACCCGAAGATTCTTCCATAGATCCTGAGATCAGATTTGGATCCCGGAGGCCATATGGGAACCCAGAGGTTCTTGAAATCGTAATTGGATCCTGAGGTCATGTGAGAACCTAGGGGACCTAGGGGGTTTCCCTTAGATCCAAAGATCATATCGGGACCCTGAGGTTGTATGGGAACCCTGAGGTTTTCGTTTTGGATCCCGAGATCGTGTTGGAACCCGGAGGTTCTAGATCATGAGATTTTTTCTGGAACCCAGATGCTACTTTTTAGATAATGGGATCATGCTTGGAACCCAGAGGCTACATTGGAACCCGAAGGTTTTTCCTTATATTTTGAGATCATATTTGGAACCCTGAGACCATACAGGAACCCGGAGGTTCTTCCTTAGATTTTTATACATAGAACCCATGATCGTATGGGGGATCGCATGTTTCCTCTTTAGATCGCGGGTTTGTATATGGGCCCGAAGTTCCCTTGGGAACCCGGAATGTTTGGTTTTGCAGGGACCGTACTCCGCCTTTCTAGGCAAGACTACTACCTGTACCTGTTCGGATCTCGCATTCTGCCGCTCGGAAGCTGGCCACTATCGAGTTCGTATGCTGCATTCTACTTCTGCAGGAAGTGGCTATCAGACTTAGGGGGTGCTGGTAAGGGTGTAGTGACCCAAGTGCCAGACTTTACTGCTTTCCACGTCTGGATAAGCAGAGGTTATGAGGTGCGCCCGGAATTTTGCACTTTTGCTCCCTGTATTTCAGTACTTTTGCAAGTATACCCAGTGTTCCCTGTATAGCACGTAGCGTTTTAATATATGTACTTTCACATGTGGTACTCTAGGGACCCCGATGCGCCCGAGGCTGCACCGGGGCTTTAGGTAGTTTTGAGAGCATACTCAGGTTACGCAGGCCCATTCCTGCTTTATGGCTCATACCCATTTTTTTTTTTTGTAGACGTGCTACTGTGGATGTGCCACTTTTTGATAAGGGTTTGCCAGGATCGGAGGTCTCTGGAGACCTGATCCAGCTCGTATGCCCCTTTAAGTATAATGATTTTCCTACTACCCTTATAGTCAGAGCTATTTTTATTATAAGTTTTGTCCGGAGACGTTTAGCATACATAGGAGTAGGAAATCGTAACGCTTAAATAGTATATAGTAAGATAGTAGAAATAGTGGTCTGGAGACCGTATTAAAAATGATAGGCTTTGAGGTGTAGAGCGTTCCAGCAGTTGGATTGTACTTTACCTTTGCTATCTTCTAGCCTATAGGCTCCTGCTCCCCGCACCTCGATTACCTTATAGGGTCCTTCCCACCCTGGGGCAAGTTTCTATATCGCTTTCTCTACTCGTCGTAGAACCCAATCCCCATGCTGGAAGGTCCTGGTTCTTACTTTCTTGTTGAAGGTCCTGGCGACGTCTTACTGGTAGGACCAGTTTCTTAGTCGAGCGGCCTCTCTCTTTTTTGTCGAGTAGGTCGAGGCTCAACGTCATCAGTTCATCATTCTCTTCTTGAGAGGTAGACCCTGAGACCGTTGTTCTCACGTGCATCTCCATGGGTATTATAGCCTCAGAGCCGTAGACTAGCGAGTAAGGAGTTTCCTGCGTCGCTGTCTTGGGAGTGGTCTGGTAGGCCCAGAGGACTCCGTGCAGTTCTTCTACCCATTTCCCGTGAGAACCCTCCAGTCGCTTTTTAAGCATGTTGACCACGGTCTTGTTCGTGGATTCGGCTTGTCTATTACTCTAGGGGTGTCGGGGTGTGGTGAAGGTAAGCTTTATGCCCCAGTTCTTGCAGAACTCCTTGACGTTGTGGCTTGTGAACTGGGGTCCGTTGTCGGTGACGATCTCTTGGGGGACCCCGTAGCGAGTGATCACGTTCGTCCACAGGAATTTGCGGATCTGAAGGTTTGTTATCTGGCTGAGTGCTTCTACTTCAACCCATTTTGAGAAGTAGTCAGTAACTACAATGAGGAAGACCTTCTGTCCCGGCGCCATAGGGAATTTCCCCACTATATCCATGCCCCACTTTCTGAAGGGCCACGGTGAGCTTATGGATTTGAGGTTTTCCGGAGGGATTTTGGAAACCGGAGCGTGCCTCTGACACTGATCGCAGTGTCTAGCTTGTTTGTTGGCGTATGCGGCCATCATGGGCCAATAGTAGCCTGCCCTCCTAGCCCTGAGCACCAGGCTCCTGCCGCTAGAGTGGGATCCACAATCTCATTCATGTAGTTCTACAAGGATTCTAGCGGCTTCTTGAGGTGTGACACATCTCAGGTACGGGCCGGAGAAGGATCTCCGGTATAGCTTCTCCTGGGAGATACAATACCTTGCGGCTTGCTTCTTGATCTTTGTGGCCTCCTTGCGGTCTTTCGGGAGAATGTCATTCTCTAGGTACCGGACTAGGGGGTCATCCAAGTTTCGTCTTCTTCCATAGCGGAGATCTCTTCGGATTGCGGTTCCTCCAAGGTGGCAAGGGGATGCTCGTCAGGCTGTTCGTTTCGAGGGCCGACCCTAGATTGGGCAGGGCATCATCTTGTAGTTCCTCCAGGGTGGCAAGGGGATGCTCGTCAGGCTATTCGTTTCGAGGGCCGACCCTAGATTGGGCAGGGCATCATCTTCGGATTGCGGTTCCTCCAGGGTGGCAAGGGGATGCTCGTCAGTGTGTGAGCTTGCAGCTTTTGAATTTGTTGTTGAGTCGCTGGGAGACCGCCAGGTATAGGATCATGCTATCATCCTTTGCTTGGTATTCTCCCTGCACCTGGTTGATTATCAGCAAGGAGTCGCTGAAGACCTAGATGTTTCCTGCCCCCATTTGATGGGCGAGTGTTAGCCCTGCGGTTAAGGGCTCGTACTCGCTCTCATTGTTGGTTGCACCTCACGGCCCTTGAGGCCGTATATCCCGTTGGCGAGGTAAGTACTATTCCTACCCCGGCTCCTCTGACGTTGCTGGACCCATCAACATGCAGGACCCATTCTCCCTCTTCCTTTGTATCGCTTCGGAGGCGTACTTCTTGCTCTAGAGCTGGGAGCAAGGTAGGGGAGAATTCGGCCACAAAGTCTGCCAGGACCTGTGACTTTATAGATGTAGCTGGTCGAAAAATCACATCGTATTCCCCTAGTTCCACAGCCCATTTCGCTAGGCGTCCAGAGACTTCAGGCTTGTGGAGGACCAATTTTTTGGGGAAGGAAGTGACGACCACGATTGGGTGAGCTTGGAAATAGGGCCGCAGCTTACGGGCAGCGACTATCAGAGCTAAGACCAGCTTCTCCAGATGGCTGTAGCGGGTCTCTGCATCCAGGAGAGCCTTACTCACGTAGTAGATTGGTAGCTGCTTGCTTCCTTCCTCGCACACTAGGACGGCGCTTACAACATGCTCTGAGACCGCTAGATATAGCAGCATGACCTCGCCGAGCAGTGGCTTGGATATGAGAGGAGTGGTGAGATAAGACTTGAGTTCATGGATAGCGGATTTGCACTCTTCCGTCCCTGATATCACTCAAATTACCCTAATGAGTTAATTACTCTCTCAAATAAGAAGTTCAGTTGTAGTACTTAGGGATCGAATTCACAAGGAGCTAGAGAACCTAATAAATCTAATTAGATTGGTTAAGCTAGACTGAATTTATGTTTAAATGTAAATAGCAGGTTTGTGAGCAAAGTAATTGCTCGATTGATTGATTGAGGTTTTGGCACTTAGATGAAAATAGCTAGACTTAGGACTTTTATTCAGGTAATCAGGATTATAATCCAACAAATACTTAATAAGTTGCATGGATGATATTGTAGATATATATCAATGGAGTTCCAATCACAAATCTCTTTGGATCTTCTCTCCAAGCTACTAAAAATCCTAAAAACCTTTTGCTGTGAAATCAGTATAACAAGAAATCACACTTTGCCTCTAACATGTTGGCAAACCTTATATAATTAGGTTAAAACTCGTCAGGGGTAATCTTGTAAATTGGTGAAGACTTGGACTCTAAGTCGGATGAGACCAAACGGGCTTTTTCCGCTCTTCGCTGTCGATCGATGTCACGATGTGAACATCGATCGATTATTCCTCTTCAATATCGACAGATGGTCGTGCTCGATGGTCATCTCGGGTGCTTACTCTAAATATCTCCAAAATACTCCAAAATCATCATTTTCCTCCAAATCACTCCTGAATCTATAAATATACTAAATAAACTCTATAATATAATAATTAGTAGTTAAAAAACTTATAAACCATGGGTAAAAGTGGGCCAAATCCATGGTCTATCAACTCCCCCAGACTTACCCTTTTGCTTGTCCTCAAGCAAAACATACATGCAGTCTCTCTGAAAGAGGTTTGAAAATAGCAGGGACTCACATATTTAAACTTAGAATCAACACTTTAGACAGTTCTTGTAACACCCCCAAACCGTCCTAAGCATAGGTCGACCCACTGGCCAACATCAAGCAAGAACATGACTGACGGACGACCCACACCAAGGGTTGGAGATGAAAGGCCAACCGGCCAGCCAACAATCAAACAAGAACATGACTGACCATCCAACCCAACACCATGGTCTGGAAGCGCTACATGACAGGCTAGGGACGATCCGGCCAGAGTCACAAAATTTACTCCACGACCTAGACCAGTTCATCCACTAACTCGTCCC
>NC_027753.1:11255806-11276995 GCF_000695525.1 Brassica oleracea var. oleracea
CTAATGTTGTGTTGGTTTGGACTAAACCAATATCATTTGGACCCGTTAATTTTTAAGTTCAATTCTAATTCTTTTAAGATTATTTAAACATTTTAGGGATCTCAAACCCAAATAAAATGCAACGGAAACATAAATCGTTTTAAGAATCAAACCGTAGCCAATTGCACTGCAAATCTACTCCGGTGGCCTATGCGTCCAATCCTCTACAACCTGGTCTCCTGCAAAAAGGACAACGAGAGTTGGGTGAGGAACGTAAGGTCACTCAGTGAGCTGGCTACCTCTACCCAAAACCTAGTAGCTAGCCCCGACAACCCAAAATAACGATCAACTTAGCCTAAGCACAATAAACAAAGCTTAAGGCTAATCCAAAAACACACCGACTAAGGTATACTCAACCTCAAACTAATAATAAAAATCCCTGGCTACATGGCCAAATACTAAAACGGATCCCTTACAAGTCTAACCATCAAGACTCGATTAAAGACAACACCGTATCTCGGTGCTAACACTAACTCGAGGGTTCCACAACCCCCAACACAAATAAGACTATCTCAACACGACACAACACTCTAACTCAGGCCCTGGTGACTTCGTGTTCCTCCTCTCTATTGGCAATATCCTATCTCCCTACCACAAAGGCCAGAAGAAGGAACTTTCAACCAACCGCGGCCCACTGTCCTTTTGGCCACAGCGCGACGGCCCACAGTCCTTCGGGTCACTGCCACATTACACCGTCGTGTAATCACTCAGCCATAGGCCATGATCCCGCCTCTCTGGGTCTTCCCTATCCAGCGAATAAGGGGTTTCCTTGAACCCACTGAATACGAGGGCGAGGAAACACTAGTCCACCCCAAGACATGCCTAGCATGGGCGGGTTTCGCACCTGCTGTTGGCATAACACTCGACACACAATCCATAAGAAAGACCTAAGGGACAAGACTCCTACCCAAAACAAAACAATACATAGGAGTCTACTACAATATACACCAATATGGCATAGGACCCGTAGTATCAACATCACAACTAGGAAATCGGCCTCTATGGCCAAAGATCCCCTAGACAACAACATTACCACAATCCCTGCACAAACAATAATTACTACCAAGCAATCATAACTAAGGCATGTCTAATCCCTAACTAATCAACCAAGTAGTAAATAATCAAGACATGCATCTCATCTCAATCTCAATTCAACTATAATCGATCATCCTAGTCCTAGTCAGGTTATTATCTCAGTCTTAGTTCCATTTCATCTCAGCTTAGCCCGTCCTAAACTGAGTCCGGTTTAATAAATAACCCTAAGGACTCTATCATGCAATAATGTGAGCATTCTACTCTATATGAATACTAGATCTTCAATAAGTTCCAAGTGGAACTCAAACAAACCAACTCACAGTGTTCTAGGCCGGTGAGCAGCTGGTTGATCAGAGAGTTTTAGCCAAAACCCAATGTCAATGTCTTGATTGGACTGGACTGGACTGATAAGAATTCGGACATAGCCTCCTCTAGCTTCTGGATAGTATTTCGGAACTTCCCGGCCGAATTTCGGTCCTCAGTAACTCTCTAAAACTCTCGTAACAGCTCGAAATCTCATGCTTTCTTTTTCTACTTCTCTATAACCCATGTCTTTAAGTGTTTGGGATGAATGAAAATGAGCAGGGGAGCTGAGTATATATAGAAGACACCGGCCAGTAAGGATTCACCACCCAAGCGCTTGTGTGTCGTCCCGCCTGCTTCAGGTTGCATGCGTGGTGACACATGGGCGTACACATGCCCTTTTGAATTCTCCCTGGCCATGAAAGAAGACACCTCCACGTCCACTTTCCCTTCAGCATGTCTGGTGTTCATGCATCGCGACACACGAGCCTCTGCATGTCGGTTCGCATGCGCATATCGTATGTACTGCGACACCTCGTGCTTCTGTGTGTCAAACTGCATGGAACTGCTTCATGCACGTCTACACCTCCTTCTTGTGTTGACACTCAGTAGGTTAAATGGTTGACACCATGTCCTGATCCCTAAGATCAAGCCACCTCGAGCTTCTCGGTCGATTTGTGCGATTTTGACCCTTCCGGCATATTTTCATCCTGCGATCAATCGCGAATATTTTTCTCCCGTTCTGATGAGCTAAATATTCTTAATAGACTCCAAAATATTTCTGACCTTGATGAAAAATATTTCCCGAGTCTCCAGCTTCCTCGGAAAATTTCATAATACCGAAATGAGGGTTTTTGCCCAATTTCAGGTTTTCCTGTCGTGCTTTGATCCCGTCGTGCTTACTTCCTGTCCTGCTTAAATCCCATCGTGCTTTTGACTTATGATGTCTCTGAATTAGTATTCCTCTGATACGAAGTTTTACGGATTACTCGTGGTTAAGAAACGTCGTGCTTCTGAACCGTCAAGCTTCTAAAATGTCGTGCTTCCAAAATGTCCGTCTGATCAATCTAAGACATCTTCTAACTATGGTCGAGCAGCTTATTCGACTCATAGTTCATTCACAATGACTTATTCGACCACCTCGTACTTTAAAACTTCCCGATCGATCCTTATCGCCCGCGATTCGACCACCAAGTTGATCCTCGACCAACTTTCTCTTTTCTTCGAATCATGTCAAGTTTTATGTGATCGAAACTCAACATTCCTCCGGATACTTAGACTCCCAAATGTTCAGCTCTAGATTCTGACTTTTGTTCTCTCGATAATTTTATCCCGAAGGGAGGTTTATCACAGTCCTAGTCTAAGAAGTACACTATACCATATCCTAGTCTAGCAACCAAGTTCATCTAGTCAAAAACTTAGCAAATCATGTCTGACAATCCCCTCTACCAACCTCAATTCTTGCATAAATAAAGTGTAGGCTTTACCTTGGGGGTATCGATCACAGGATGCAAGGATGCTCAAACAAGTATCTGGACCTGCACGTAAACAATAGCTCCTATCTTCTCTCTCTACTAATTTTCTCTCTCACTCAAAGTCTGCTTATATTGCAAGATTATTGACTAAGATTGGACATGCTTCCATGAATCAAGCTTTAATGGTTGTAGCCACCATATCCTGTTCACTTCTTTTTGACCTATATCCTAGGATTATTTGTGAATCAAGCCTTAATGGTTGTAGCCACCAAGTCTTGTTTTAATCCTTTACCTACAGAATTCTTATGAAGCAAGCCTTAATGGTTGTAGCCACCAAGTCCTATTCGAATCCCTTCCTAATTAATCTATAATAGATATATATATAAATGATTAGTTTTTTTTTTATCTATATCTATAATATATCTCTATATTTTGAAAATAGAGAGAGAGAGGGTGATAAATCTACACAAGGCTTTACCTTCCAGACTTGTTTGAAGAATCCTATCCTATGTATACCAAGCCCCAGGACAAGCAGAGTTGAGCTCAATTAGGTTCGAGGTCAGCTTTGCTTCCTTCAGACACTCTTAGCAAGTGTAACATAGTTGACATGTTGATCCACTTTGGTATCTTTAGTATTATCTGCAACTAGTAAGTCTAGAATGGTGTGGTTAGATAACAAGCAGAATCAATAAGTCCATCATCCCCTTCTTGGCTCAATAAAAACTTTTTGAAAACGTTTTAATTAGACTCATGAATAAACTAATATCAGTAAACCTCCCCCAGACTTAAACTACACATGTCCCCAGTGTAAATTCAGTCGAAGTTATAGTAATAACTAAATCATAAGGATTCAATGTAACAAGTTAGAAAGATATACCAGACCGGAATGGATGTCGTTCGATGTAAAGGTGTTATTATCGGTCGCGGCAGGTGATGTTCTGTCGATCGATGTCGGCAGTGTTTCGTCGGTCGATACTCACGGTAATCGTCTACTCGGATCTTTTTTTTATGACCTAATAGTGGGTTGTCTCCCACTCAGCGCTTTGTTATAGTCATTTAGCTTGACTTTGGAGGTGATTTGGCTAGTAATGTGGAAAGCTGGATCATGATGGGAAACAAGTGTCCATCTCTTCTCTGCGCTTGTTGAACCATGTACCAGTGAAGTCTCACATTTCTTCATCTCCTCTGCGTCATTTGTCTTTCATTGTTGCAATTGTGTTCTGCAATATGTCTCCAAGACTCTCAAGGTTGAACTGATGTTTCAGAACTGTGGCGTAAGTGTCAGCTGAGATCTCATCTCCATGGTTGTATGTATCAAACATGTCTGATTTCACCTTTGGTACTAGCCTGCCTCGGTTTGTAGCTTCGTCGACCGATGTCTGTCTTTGATTGTCGGTCGATTTGTTGTTGCGTCTGTCGATCGATGATGATACTTCTGGTCGACGAGCGATTTATCTCTGAATCTCCACTATCTCCCTCTGTATTGCTTCTATCTGAGAAGTCAAAGAACTCATTGTAAGGTCCATTGGGAAATAGATGTCATCACATCTCCTATCAAGCCTACTAACTGATCAATCTATGCTCTGGTGTGAAAATCTGGTTGAAATTTCATCGGATGTGAGTGTTGTGGGTCGTCGTAGATCGATGTTGTGTGGTGGCTGTCGATCGACGCTGGTGCGGTTTCTTCGGCTGGACGCTGTGTTTGAATCCTGGCTATGTCTTGCCTCATCTCCTCCATGCATGTAGTAAACCAACTGATGCTATCGTTTAGTGGGTAGTAGACACCATCAAGCTTCATCTAGAAATCACCTTCATTCTTTTATTAGGCTCCGCAAACTCCATAGAATATCTCATTGATCTCGTCCTTGGTGTGGATCTCTGGTACCAGCTTGGTCTGTGTGAATGAGATAGCATGTTCTGGTAGACATATGTAGCTGTGCTCATCTCTCGAAGCTCTTTCCAATAGCTTTCTGATATCATCCTTGGACACATGGATGATGTGTCCATCTACATCTCTTGCATATCTCTGATCATCTCTGTAGACTCCATACTCATCTTTCTCTTCCGAGTGGAATCTCCTAGTTCCATAACGGTCATATGCACTTTTTCCAAATTCTGGACGTCTGTCGATCAATGAAGGTACATCAACGTCAATCGACGGTCGAGTAGGATGTCGATACTTCTGCTTGAAGCGAATGTCTATGCCACAAGCTGTGTCATAGAACTTGTTTGTAACCCTCTGCTAATGTGCTGGGCTGGTGCGTTGTTGCATGAAGAGATTGTCTTCTCCATTAGCCGTCTGAAGAATGTCTGCAATGTCATCTCTGGATATTTGCAGTGCATGTCCATCTATTCCTCTTGCATAGCCATATGGGTCCCTGAAAATACCAAACTCATCATGTGTTAGATACTGATTATCATAATTAGTTTTTTCGCTTACAGTGGATGGTGGTTTTGGACGGATGTCGATCGATGTTGGAGGTTTATCGTTGATCAACATGCGGTTGGCTGTGTCGAATGGATGGCTGAAACGTGTTCTTTCCCCAAAAGCTTCTGCTCGGTGTTGATCTGCTTCATCATGTCTTTGCATGTTGAGAGGTTCCTCATATGTGAAACCCTCATGAAGTTCATCTGCTCCTGGCTCATGTACTACTGTTTCTACTGCATAACTTTCGTGATGGTGATCATCTGCCCAACTGCTAATCGAGTAATCTCCTTTTCGTGCACGGTTGACTCCAGTGTCGATTGATGGGTAGTAGGCAATGTCGGTCGATGCTCGTTTTCAGCTTGTCTGATTAAGATGAGTGTCGATCGATGTTGAGACGGTTCTGTCGATCGACGGGGCATCCCTTTTCCTAGAGGAATGATGGAGAAGTCGATTTTCCTCATCATGAATGGCTCTGTACTCTATAGCTCGTTCCTCCTCATAATCTTCATCATACTGCTCCTCTGTATGCATGGTGTCTCTGGTGTGTGTTGCCATGGTTGGATTGTAGTAGTCGTTCTCCCATTCGCTTGGACTATTGTCGACCGATTCTTCCTTTGAACTGTCGATCGATTTCTGTTGGGCACTATCGATCGATGTAGCTGTGTGAGTTTCGATCGATGCCAAGTATTCTGTCTCATACTCAGCTCCACAGTGGCATGCTGCAACGAGTCCTGAATCATCAATTCTTCTAGAGGACGTGTAACACCCCCGATCCAGAATAAGTAAAAGTTAATTAGTTTGCCATGCACCAATCAAACAAGAACATGCACGACGAACTAAAGATCTCTAACCAGATCGAAGATACTACTACCACGTGCCCAAACATTTGACCCGAGGTTCCCGGATCAGATCCGAAATCCCAAGATCAAATGTCGAAGAATTGGTTTCCTAGCGATTCCAAGTTAAGGCTTTGCAACCCGAGTTTGAAACCGTTAGTTTGTTCGTCTCGGACTAGGACTAGTATCATATGGAATCCAAGCATTTAACAAACCTTTTCTTATTCATATATACTTTAAGTTCAACCACATCAAAACTTTATACATGCTCGGCCGATGTTCAAAACCATATCTTACATATTACAAAACGTACATGTTTGCAAAAGGTAGCAAATCTACACCAACAGCTTTGTGCTCCCCCGATCCCAAATGGAACCTACTACGGGTTACATGTAAAGCAAAGAGTCTAATGAGAAACTATTTTGCTCAGTGAGTCGGGTTTCCTAACAATTATTTATTCCCCCATTATGCATCAAACATTAAGCAACAAAGATCAATTATATTAAGGAATATGCAATGCAAAAATAAAGCAATCACGTAAACAAGCATCCACTCTTCACGAGTGGTTAGATCATTATCAATCGTCGAGGACTGCCTCTCGCCATTGGTTCCTATCTCGATACGAAGTCCATAACACATCCCTTCTTGTGCCCATTGACTCTAAACACAAAGTCTAAAAAGCCGATGGCCCGGATAACACACTTGCCGAATCGTCATGCAGCTACACGGTCGAGGGTAGCTAGCCCTATCACACGTATCTTCGCGTCCTGCCCGAAACTAATTTTGGTAAGGCCCCAGACAAGGCACGGGCCTCGAGTGGGCACCAATGACTCTCACGACACTTCACCCGAGTGTCGGACCCTCACGGATCAAGTCCGTGGATTTACAGGTTTCCCCGTTAAGATATGATCATACATGTTATTTTATCTGAGCCGAAACCCAAACAATACAATGCAATGACATAAGTATATGCAACAGAACATCAATGTATCACAATCATGTTATACCCCTCGAGCCGTGGCCCGACGATATAACTCAATATCTTTCACAAACATCAATCATTATCATATCATTATATATCTAAACACGCAACCTATCAATGCATCAACCAATACTCTTGTTTTGCAGGAGCTAGTCGCACACACAACAATCATAACCCATAACCGAGACTCACCACAAGGCATGTGGGAACTCAAGACCCTTCACCGTACATGGTATTGCAAATTTCCCAGGATCATTCTTCTTTTATCAGTGTAATCCTATTCTTCATTTTTTCTCTGGCCTCATAGAACATTCTCATAATGTCCTCTTCAGTCTCTCTGGTCTCTCTGAAGAACATCCACAATCTGTGGGTAAAGTAGGCCTCATCCAATGGTTTCTCCAGTGGAATCCTGAAAACTCTTTTTCGAAAGCTTTCCATCTCCTTCTCATTAGCTCCTCTCTTCAGAAGCTTAGCAACTTTTTCCTTCCTCTTTCTCAAGGTTCTCCCCATAGGAGCCTTATCAACTTCCATGGGTTCTGATGCATCATCTGAATGTGGACTAGTATCCTCTGGTGGCTTATCTGAAGGTTTGGGTTGTGGTTTGAGTGCATTTAGACAGGCGACGTCTATCTTTGGTGTCTGCACTCGGTATGTGAGAGGTGCGCGTCGATCGATGGACACTGGAGGTTGTCGATCGATTGTTGTCTCTCTCTCTCTCGATCGATGTTGGGATCAGAGTGTCGATCGATTTTGACATAAACAGGGCTGGGCGGATATGGGTGTCTTGCTGCGAACTCCTTGTGAGTCATGATCCTCACGACATTGCAAGATGCGGCTGACTCCGTAGGTGTCGTCGATCGATGCTCTGGAGAGCCTCTCGATCGATTTTGATTGAAGTCCGTCGATCGATATTCGAAGTGTGGTGTCGATCGACACCAATGCGATCCGCATAAGCTCATCGAGCTTTCCACTTCAAAATCTCCTTCTTGCAGCTTCTCCTGCTTGACCACTTGCCAAAAATCATCATCTATGATGGCATTCACGTGGTGCTTCATCACATCATCTCCTACCCCTCTTATTAATGTTTCTTGCCTCTTAACAGCTTCTCCTGTCTGAACAACCTGCATCTCCAACTTCTTCACATGAGTGCTCAAAGTCTCAAACTTTGTGTTCAAGTTGGTGTTGACAGAATAAATCTTCCCATTGAAGTCCACCGTCATGCTCTGCTGTCCCTTAAGAACCTTATCAATCATAGCTTCAATCTTACTCTCTTGAGTAGGTGGTGGTGGTGGCTTCTGGTAGAATGAGTTTCCATAACTCATTTTGTTGCTGTAGGGTTTCTGGTTCTCCGAACCCTGGTTGAAATTACTTCTCTGTCCATAGAAGTTTCCATTCTGGTTTCCAGACCTCTAAAATCCAGTTCCACCAATCAAGTTCACATCTTCTTCTACTTCTGCTCTACCTTTTGTGTCTACAGCTTCTGCATCCTCAACTAAGTAAGCCTGCTTCCTAAGAAGCTTGTGAACACTGTCTAACTTTGCCTTCACCTCATCCATCTGGTCATTCCAAAGGATAGTTGCAGATCTATTCCTCTCAAAATCTGTGTTCTTGGAGCTGTTGCTGGATGCCAAGTTCTCAATAACTCTCACAGCCTCCTCTAGATTCCTGGTGTTGAAGTTCCCATCGCTGGAAGCATCAAGAGCCATCTGATACTGCACTGCGATGCCTGTGAAGAAAGTACTAAGCAGTTGTACATTCTTCAATCCGTGGTGTGGACAATTTCTCTGATAAGACTTGAATCTGATCCAAGAGCTTCTGAACGATTAGGTAGGCTCCTGCACGAATGTAGCAATCTTGCTTCTCAAGTCTTCAACACGCGCCTCATCAAAGAAGTTTCATAGGAATGCATTCTTAATGTCGCTCCAGAATGTCAGAGATCCTGGTGGTAACTTCTTAAGCCAGTGCGAAGCCTCTCCAGCAAGTGAGTACTTGAAGAGCTTGCAGAGTAGGTAGTCCTCGGAGACTCCCTCGACTTTAATAGTAGATATGAGATCCTCGAACCTCTCCAGATGGTCCATAGGATGCTAGTGAGGGAACCCATAGGAGGGTGTCTGTCCCACGAGTGTGTAGTACTGTGGCTTCAACTTGAAATCCCCTCTCTGGATAGTTGGAGGATGTGGGAACCAAAATTCACACTGTCAATTAATGAATAAGTATGGAGGAAAACCAAGAAAACCAGATTTTCCCTGAAGGTTCGAATTCTCTGCGTAATCACTTTCAGAACGTAAAAAGATATATAGCAAGATAAAGATAAATAGTCGCTCATAGGCGTTTTATTAATGAAATAGTATGAATACAGGACTTTTCCGAGAGGAGTAGAGATATGCTAACTAGACAAAAAGCAGAACAGAAAGGCGGCAAAACGTCCTAAGCCTTGTCTTGCTAGTCTAACCACGTAAGTTCTAAGTTCCCTAAGCTAGCAGGAGTTCTCTAAGTCAAAATTCTCGGATCCCTTTTCTTCTGCTCGGGCTCCCCTTATATAGTTGTTTTAGGTCGGTGGCCCATTTACTCCTTTGCCTTTGGGCCCAAGTTTATCTCTTTTGGGAATATTCCATTTTTCGTCGAGCTTTGTAGTTATCCTCAAATCTTGATATTTATCTTCGGAAACTTAACGTTTATCCTACTTCCGCAAGTTAGGATAAACCGTCATAACTCCCATTGGGCTCGGGTCCCTTCTAAATTGTAGATTGGCCTCTAAAAACGTTTAGATCCTCTCGGGCCGTATTTAGGCCTTCGGGCTTTTCTACGATTTTCTCGATTTTAGTCTTAAAACTTCGAGAGTAACTCCGATCAAGATGAAACGAGAGGTATATGATCCAAAAGTTGGATATCACAACTATATGGAGGACACGAGAGTCGGAACGAGTCGGACTGACCGGGATTGGATTGTCCTCTCCCTAGGGCGAGGTGAACCGGGCACGGATCGTCCTCGCCCGTGGGCGAGATTACCGATGTGCTGGTCGTCCTCGCCCATGGATGAGGTGACCGTGGTGCTGGTCGTCCTCGCCCATGGGCGAGGTGACCGTGGTGCTGGTCATCCTCGCCCATGGGTGAGGTGACTTTGGTGATGGTCGTCCTTGCCCATGGGCAAGGTGACCGTGGTGCTGAGGCGGACAAGTGAGAACGGTCCGGTTCTCGGGTCTTGACCTGTCTCTTTTCGTACCGATCTTTCCGGAGACCCTCGTCCATAAGTATTTGTATTCTTCCGATCTTTCTTTCGAGAAGTCATTCGTGAAGAATTTTCTAAAATGATAATATTAGCCGTTGATTTCGATATAACCGTTTTCGACCCCAACAGTTAGCCCCCCAGCCTTCAAGACTCGGAGACGATTTTGCGGGCGAGTGAAGTGTTTTTAATCAGAATTTTCGGTTAACAGTACGTTTTCTCGTAGATTGTCTTTTGAGATTATTTTATTGCGGAAATCCACGTCACCCTCATATCCTTATAAGTAGAAACTCATCATTTCCCATTCTTCACACATCTTATTCCTTGAAACTTTTCTCTCTTCATTCTCTCAAGCAAGAATGTCTTCTTCCCAAATTGAAAGAAGAACTCCGACGTTGAGATGGGTGAGGCCAGCGCGGTTCTATCGATTCCGGCCATTCGTGAAGCCACTCCGACTTTCGTTGCCGGATTCCTTTCTTTCAAAGGTTGGGCTATCCAAGTGTAGTGCCGAAAAGGAAACGAATCGGACCTCTGCTGAAACGTTGGCTATCCCTTCCTCGTCTGCGCTGTCGATCTCAGCCGAATGAAACAAGTCTCTGAGCGATGCTGCACCCCTTGTGAAAGTTTTAAGTATTAAAGTAGGAATGATGGATTGTATAAGAGATTGGATGGATTAGAGAATGATTCAGATAAGTATCATGATGAACAAGTAACAAAATGTATAATGGAGAGACTCCAATCCGTTAATCTTATAATCATGAAGGGTTTACAATATATAGAGACTCAGATACAAGGGTTTTCAATCAGATGGATAAGATAAGCATGTGGAGTCAATAAAGGTAGAAGACCTCTTTTGAACTTAGACAATGGGGAAGCTCACATGGTTTTGGCATCTAGGAATATTCTGAGAGCCTGTGACAGCCTGTTCCAGTCTGTTCCTATCCTCTCTTCTTCTCCAACGGTCATCAGCTCGCGGTAAGTGTCTCAAGTAACTCCAGCCTTAATGCTTTTACTTTGGTTGAATGTTTTATCATTCTTGGTTGAGTAACTGTCCCGGATGTACGGATGTGGTACGGCCTTGTACGGCCTCCCCCTCCCCGGTCTCATACTCAATCCTCTTCGTCTGATGTTAGCTCTTCATATCTTTACTCTCTAGCTTCATGTTACTCTGCATAACTCAACACTCCCCCTCAAGCTTAACTTAGTGCATTAGTTAAGCTTGGACAGCCATGAGACCTTCCTCGTTAAAAACCTCAATAAGGAAAACCCAATGGGATAAAACCTTACTGAGGGAAAAAGAGTAAAGATCTCATGACTAAGAGGGTTAGCTTCTAGGGGTGAGATCAATGAGTCCTAACCTGATGTGTATGGACTCCATTGTCTTGTGTCTTGCTGCTTTGGTAAAGACATCAGCTAGTTGATCTTCACTCCTTGTGTAACATGGCAGAATAACTCCAAGGACCATCATCTGCCTCACCTTGTGACAATCAACTTCAATGTTCTTGGTTCTTTCATGAAACACTGAGTTGGAGGCAATGTGAATTGCTGCTTGGTTATCACAATGCATGATCATTGGTGTAGACTGCTCCACGTTCAGATGCTTCAGTATCCCTTTTATCCACACCAACTCATTTGTAAGCTTCAGCATTGCTCTATATTCAGCTTCAGCACTTGAGCATGATACCACCTTCTGCTTCTTGCTCTTCCATGTGACAATGTTGCCTCCAATGAAGGTGCAGTAACCTGTTGTTGATCTTCTATCTGCCCTATCACCAGCCCAATCAGCATCACAGTAACCAACCACTTCAGTACTCTTGTTGCAGCCTAACCAAACTCCTTGGCCTGGCGCTCCATTTAGGTACATCAGAATTCTCTCAACCATGAGCCAATGATGCTCTCTTGGTGTTTGCATATGTTGGCTTACATGGTTCACAGCAAAACATATATCAGGCCGTGTGATAGTCAAGTAGATGAGCTTACCCACTAGCTTCCTATAGGGCTTTGGATCATGAAGTGGTTTGCTATCTTCAAGCTCCCCCTCACGTGGAACCTTATACCCATCTTCCATGGGCATCTTGGCTGTCTTTCCTCGAAGAGAACATGCATCCTTTAACAGATCAAGTGCATATTTCCTTTAAGACATGAATAAACCTTCCTTGGATCTACATATTTCATACCAAGGAAGTATTTCATTTCTCCTAAGTCTTTAATTTCAAAAACTGATTTCAGAAACTTTTTGGTTTCTTGTATCCCACTCTTATCACTACCTGTTATGATGATATCATCAACATACACAAGGATATCTATGATACCTGAGGGGCTTGTAAGAGTAAACAGTGTGTGATCAAGTTCGGAATTTGTAAACCCACGCCCATTCAGTGTAGTACTCAGCTTGTTGTACCCAGCCCTTGGTGATTGCTTCAAACCATAGATAGCCTTTTTCAGTCTCAAGACATTCCCTGGTTTTACAAGGTTCTCAAGACCTGGAGGAGGATACATGTAGACTTTATCTTCAAGCTCTCCTTGTAAGAAAGCATTCTTCACATCCATTTGCCAAAGATCCCATTCTAGATTCACAGCTAAGGACAATACTATCCTGATTGTGTGTAGCTTGGCAACTGGAGCAAAAGTATCAATGTAGTCCTCTCCATATGTTTGAGTAAATCCTCTTGCCACCAACCTTGTTTTGCGTGTATCAATGGTCCCATCAGCCTTATACTTGATTGTGAAGATCCACCTACTAGATACAGCCTTCTTCCCTTTAGGTAGCTCACTCTCATACCATGTATCATTCTTGATCATAGCTCCAGCCTCATCTCCTACTGATTCCCTCCATACTTTATGCTGCATAGCTTCTTCATAAGACCTTGGCACTTGACTTTCATCAAGACTGACCATAAATGTACAATGCTCACTTGGAAACTGAGCAAATGAGCATACTGCTTGTGATGGATGAGCAACCGCTTGTGCATTGTAGTACACTTTAGTGTTGACCCAGTTTGATGGAAACTTCTTTATTCTTGAGCTTCTTCTTAGTGTGACTTGGCTTGGCTCAGCCGTGACCTGAACTGGATCAGTGACCTCATCTACTCTCTCTTCTTCTAGTTGCTCTTCTTGTTCTTCTCTTTCAGACCGCTCTTGATCCTCTTCTCCAGGTACATGTTCCTCATTTTGTTCATATCCACCTTCTTGAACCTGATCAGGACCTCCTGAGACTTCATCTTGTACATTAGTCTCGGATTCACTCTCCCCCCCCATGATCATGGTTCATTACTTCTTCAGCTTCATATGTATTGGTACCGTCTTGGCTCTTCTGATCCTGGGTTAACTTAATCCCAAGACCCTCCAGAATGAGTCTCAGACCGGCTGCTCTATCTGGTGAGTGTGCTGGATCCTTTAGCTCCTCCCATTTCTTCTCATTGTAGTATCCTCTTGCTTCCATGAACTTAACTTCTCTGGATACAAGAACTCTCCTTGATACAGGATCATAGCACCTGAATCCTTTTTGTGTTGTTGAGTATCCTATGAACATTGCTCTTGTACTCTTAGCCTCTAGCTTATTCCTCATCCCACTTGGTACCATAACAAAACATAAGCATCCAAACACTCTCAAGTGATTCAAAGAAGGCTTGATCTTGTTTAGAACTTCAAATGGAGACTGATCTTCAAGCACTCTAGTTGGTATCCTATTGATTAGATAACAAGCAGTGGCGACTGCATCACTCCAAAATCTCTTTGGAACATTGGCTTGAAACATCATCGACGTTGCAACCTCCATTAGATGTCGATTCTTCCTTTCTGCCACTCCATTTTGTTGTGGTGTATAGGGACAACTTGTTTGGTGAAGGATCCCATGTTGGGCTAAGTGTTGCTTGAATGCATGACTTTTGTACTCTCCACCATTGTCTGATCTGAAAATCTTAATCTTGGCATCATAGTGGTTAGTCACATAAGATTGAAAGTTCTTAAATGCTTCAAGTACCCTATCTTTAGTTTGAATGAGTGTTATCCAGGTGTATTTTGATTTTTCATCTATGAATGTGACAAAGTATTTAAAATTCTCTCTAGATAAACAAGGAGCAGTCCATACATCAGAGTGAATTAAATCAAAGCATTTCTCATAGATAGTTTTAGACTTTTGAAAGACTATCTTACAATGTTTACCCAAGATACAAGCTTCACAATCATTATTTTTAAACATGACACCTGGTAACATTAAGCTTAGAGCTCTAACATGTGGATGACCTAATCTAGCATGCCATAATGCATCCTTATTCAGAACAGAAGTAGAACTAAATGAGCATATAAAAGAAACAGGAGCAATATCTTTAAGCATATAAAGATTTCCCTTGGTTATTCCCTTCCCAATCAACTTACTGCTCTCAATATCCTGAAACTTCACATCATTAGGACTGAATATAACATTGCATTGTAAATCAGTAGTGCATTTCTTAACAGATAATAAATTAGATGTGAATTCAGGCATATAGAATGCTTTAGATTCTTTGTTAAACAGATTCAGGTTACCAATTCCTTTAATAGCTACCCTATCACCATTTGCAATCATAACATGTCCATGAGCAAGGTCTATATCCTTAATAAGATTAGTGTCACTGATCATATGATGGGATGCACCTGAATCTACTATCAAAGGTTTAGTTTGATTATGCACAACATGAGTACTAGGTGATTCAGATTTAGATAGCAATTGTCTAATGAGTGATGAAGGCTTCAAATGCAACTGATCATGTACACTAGATGATCTATATGATTCAGGTTCAGTATGCATTTGATCATTTGCTAATGGTAACCTATATGCAGCAAGAGAGTGTCCAAGAGTGTTCCCAAAGGAGTTACCATTGTCCTTGAGAGCCTTGATGAACGCATCAATGTCTAATCTACGGATGGTCTCATGGTCTGTGCTCTTCAAGGATGTGGTTTGAGTTGCCAAAGCTTTCCCATCACCATCTCCCACACGCATAGTTGATCCAGATGCACCGGCTTCATTTGCTTCCAATGAGAGATGGGCTCTGGCTTCACGATTCTTCATGAACTTTGGCGGCTAGAGGTGGGGATGGAGTATCCAGCACTGACTCCTCTTGTGCCCTGGCTTCTTGCAGTGGTCACAGTTGCCTCCAAACCTCCTCTCCTCTCCATACTTCTTCTCTTTCGGCTTGTACATTGCCTTGTTGGCTTGCGCGACCTTAGCTTGATTAGCTAGGGACAGACTCCCTTTCCCTCCAAACAACCCAAGAGACCCTTCCTCCTTCTGTATCTGAGCGCACACTTCCTCAAGTGTTGGTAGCTTCGAAGCCCTCAACATGTGCTTGATCAGATCGTTAAAGGCTGGGTTGAGTGTCAAGAGTAAACCGAACACTTGATCTTGTTCCCTTCTCTCCATCAGAGTATCCTGATCAGTAGTGTTCAGCCTAAGCATTTACAGTTCAGACCACAAGGCCCTGAACCTCCCCAAGGGTTTTGTGAACTCCACATCTTCTTGCATCAGGGTGTTGATTGATCTCTTCAACTCAAACACACGGCTCAGATTAGTGGTGTTCCCATAGACCTTCTGGAGTGTCTCCCACAGGTCCTTTGGTGTCTCACAGTAGCTGTAGGCTTCCAAGATTGAAGCTTCAAGGGAACCATGAAGAACTGATAGAACCAACAGATCTTCTTGCGCCCACTTCTCTTGATCCGCCACCACAAGCTCCTGCCCACCTTCTCCATCTTTAGCAACTGCTTTAGGAGTTCCATCCGTGACATGGCTCCACAAACCCTTGCTCCCAACGGCGGTCTTCACCAGCCTTGACCACAGGAGGTAGTTCCCTCCCCCTTTCAACGTAACCGGAACAGACATCTTCTTGTTGCTGCTTGCTTCCATCTTGCGTTCTCTTGACTCGATCCAAACAGAAATGTATAGATCTCAAACTGAAGCTAAAGAACACAAGGGAACGAAAATCCCCAAGAACTAGTAATCTGGCTCTGATACCATGAAAGTTTTAAGTATTAAAGTAGAAAGGATGGATTGTATAAGAGATTGGATGGATTAGAGAATGATTCAGATAAGTATCATGATGAACAAGTAACAAAATGTATAATGGAGAGACTCCAATCCGTTAATCTTATAATCATGAAGGGTTTACAATATATAGAGACTCAGATACAAGGGTTTTCAATCAGATGGATAAGATAAGAATGTGGAGTCAATAAAGGTAGAAGACCTCTTTTGAACTTAGCCAATGGGGAAGCTCACATGCTTTTGGCATCTAGGAATATTCTGAGAGCCTGTGACAGCCTGTTCCAGTCTGTTCCTATCCTCTCTTCTTCTCCAACGGTCATCAGCTTGCGGTAAGTGTCTCAAGTAACTCCAGCCTTAATGCTTTTACTTTGGCTGAATGTTTTATCATTCTTGGTTGAGTAACTGTCCCGGATGTACGGATGTGGTACGGCCTTGTACGGCGTCCCCCTCCCCGGTCTCATACTCAATCCTCTTTGTCTGTTCTTAGCTCTTCATATCTTTACTCTCTAGCTTCATGTAACTCTCCATAACTCAACACCTTGTAGGAACGAATACGGCACCTGTGCAAGTGCCGGAGGTCTTGGCCCAACCTTTGGGCTCTTCCACTACCCCAGCCCCGATTCCTGAGAAAGGACAAGTAATGGAGTCGATTCCTCCGCCTTTGGACAGGAAAGATATCGTCCTAGGGCTTCCTGCGCCTAGTTCTGCTCCGCTGCCCAAAGGTCGCAAAAGGAATGGCGCCGCAACCGAGACCGCCAAGAAGAGGAGATGTTACAAAGGTGCGGAAGGAGAGCCTTCGGGGCCTTTACCGCAATATCGCGCCAAGGTTTGTTTTCGATTTTTTTTTTTTGTAGGATACTTTGTTCTTCACTTATTCTGACTCTTATTTCGTTGGCAGTTCATATCGTTGATCGATGAGATGATTAGCGACTGCGGTTCAGAGGTGGAGCGTTTGACAGAGGGCCTAGTAGAGTCCCGGGAGGCGTTGAAACGAATTGAGGCCACGCTGAAATCTACTGAGGACGCTCACGCCGCTGAGACTTCGCAGCTGGAGGTTCAGGTCAGCAGTCTCGAGCGGGATCTCGGAAAGTCGGTGAGTGCATTGTTTAGGATGAAGAAAGAGAAAAAAGCCAAGGCTTCCGAAGTCCATCGTCTTCAGCGCCAAATCCAGAGACAAGAGGAACCGAGGACTCGTGAGCCAGCGGCGACCGTTGTCCCGCGGGACGAGTTTCATGCCCGCCTAACGAGGATGGCTGTTCTGTTTGATTCCCTCATCCGTAAGAAGGATCTGGCCCTGGCGGGCATCGAGGGAGGTCTAGGTGAGATCCAGCTACTCAAAGGCGAAGCGGTTCCGACTCTGGACTCTGAAGAGGCCAGGCTACTGACTCATAAGGAGGAACCGATGGCCTCCGAAGGTGACTTCGATTCGATCCTCTCTCTCCTGAAATCTGAATGCACCCTCACGCCGTGTTTGGAAGAGACCAAATGGCAAGGCCGGGCGGCCGAAGAAGGCGAGGGCGATGCAGTCGAGAGAGGTGACAGTGAAGTGGCTGAGGGAGGTGATGGCGATGCGGTCCCGAGTTCCGATGAGGTTGAAGATGAAGGCGGTGCTCCGAGGAGTGCCTAGGGTAACGATCCTTTCGGAGATTTTCTTTGTTTTGTTTTGGCCTGTTCATGAGGCCGTAATTTGTATGTTCCGGCAATGGCCGTTGGTGGCTTCGAATCCCTGCCCTTGTTAGGGCTTTTTGTAAGATGCTTGGCTCAATCTATAAAACTTTTCGGTTGTTATAAATCGAGAGAACTTCAGTTTTTCAAAGTTAGAGGGCGAGGGTGTGAGTTGTCGTCTCATTTTTCCCCCCAGATGATCACTGTATCCATCGTTTGTTGAGCACGCGAGTTTACGTGGTTTTCCTCTTTATGCGAAGGCTCGTGAAAACCGTACAGATTTAAGTGAAGAGAAAAGTTTTGGGATCTCATATCAGGGTGTTGATATTATGCCTTTGAGATGTCAAGATCCAGCAAGTCTGGGTTTAGGGCAAGACCTAGGTTTACTCTCGGACTGAGGCTATACGATGACAAGTCGGCTTTCGTTTTGCCTGTTTGCGATTTTAACCTGATTCGTACCGATATAAAGTCCGCGAATTGTTATCGGCTTATACGACTTGTCTTAATACCAATCGAGCTACCTCCAAAAAGCCGTTTGGAGATGCTGACCAAAATTTCGGATTTCTTGTATAGCGGGCTATGGTATCCTTGTCGATGCAAGAGAGCCTATCCTTTCGAGGGCGGCTGATGTCTGTTTAGGATGTTAGGGTTCGTTTGTTGTGATCAGCAACAAACAAATGATGCCAGTTTAAAGGCATTTTACCGTTAGAGGTGTACTAAGTTTGTTTTGGAAACGAGAACGTCGTTTCTGTAGATGTCGAAAAAAATCATAACTTTAAGCGTGTAGCGAAGTCTCGCATAGCGGAAAGTTGACCTTTTCTTTTGTGCCGCATTTGTTCGCGGGATTTTTCCGAAGGATGCCTCTTTTACGAACGTTCGGGGGTTTGTCGGATTTAGTGTGATAACTAATCGATTTTGCTTAGGCGCTTTGGGCGAGTCTTAGATTGCCACTATGGCCGTTTGGTGAATAGCGGGATTGGCGACCGTAAGGTCGCGTTTTTCCGCAAAAAATTTCGAAAAAGGTCGAGTTTTTTGAAAGTTGTGGGAGTATACGAGTATACGTACCCACTCCCCCCTTTTTTAAGATGGGGGGATAGCTGAACTCGCTTGGCGAGCTGCCTACGTACCCATTTTTCGGGGATCAAGCCATGTCGTAGTTCTTAGTTTCCACGTTGCGATTAGTGGTAGTATTTTTTGAGATGCATCGCGTTACAGGTTCTTTGGATCTTGACATCTAGCATGTTCGCGATTTGGTACGATCCTGGTCGGACCACCTTTATGACCTTGTATGGTCCTTCCCAGTTTGCTCCCAGTTTTCCTGCGTTACGTTCGACAGTGTTTTGGAAGACTTTGCACAAAACCAGATCACCTTCCTTGAACCTGCGGTGGCGAACGTTTGAATTGTAGTATTTTGCGGCAGCGTGCTGGTAGTTCTGGATTCTTATGAGAGTTTGGTCCCGTCGTTCGTTAATGAGATCGAGTTCGTCCAGCAGCATCGCGTTGTTGAGATCTTCTCGTTCGGGGAGGAATCTTCTCCGCACTCCGGTATATTCTACTTCCGCTGGGATCATGCATTCCATCCCGTAAATGAGGGCGAAGGGGGTTTCTCCCATAGTCCGTCTTGGGGTTGTACGATGTGACCAAAGAACTCCTTCGAGCTCATCTGCCCATCGTCCCTTTTTTGGCTTCTAAGCGCTTTTTTAACCCGACAAGGACGGTTTTGTTAATGGTCTCTGCCTGGCCGTTACAATGTGGATATCTAGGAGTTGACTTGTTCAGCCGTATCTTCCACTTCTCGCAGAACGCTTCAAATCGGGTAGAGATGAACTGAGATCCGTTGTCTGTTACCATTTCGTAAGGGACCCCGTGCCTGGCGATAATGTTCCTCCATACGAAGTTCTCGACTTGTACGTCTTTGATACTTGCGTAGGATTTTGAATTGTGTAAAGGTCCGACGATATCCATGGACCATCGCATAAAGGGATACGAAGATTAAATGGACGAGAGGACCTCCACAGGTCGATGGATGGAGGGCGCGTGCCTTTGGCAGTTTTCGCATTTTCGTACGAATTTCTCGCAGTCTTTGATCATAGTTGGCCAGTAATAACCGTGGCGTTTTATTTTGACTGCGAGTGACCTTCCGCCGGAGTGGTTTCCGCACGATCCAGAATGGACCTCTTCCATCACTTTTCTCTGTTTCTCTCCCTCGGCGCAGGTCATGACTGGGCCGGAGAATCTCCATATGTAGATTTCTCCCTCTACCGTAACATATCGTGCGGCTTGGGTTTTAATTTTGCGTGCCGCCCATTTCACGGCGGGCAGCATTCCGTCGACTATGTAGGCTCGGATCGGCTCTAGCCATGGGCTGTCGCAACCGTATTCTGGCTGATCCATGTTTCCTTCTGGTGGATCTTCGATTTCCTCCGCATCTTCGATTTGTCCCCAAATCAGATTGGCGATCACCGGCGGTCCGATGCTCGGGTGTTCAATGAATTCCACGGGGATTATCCATTTTAGTCCTGGATCCGGGCTTGACGTGAGCGTGGCCAAGGCATTTGCTTGGGTGTTTTCCGAGCGAGGAATTCTGGTGAGGGCGAAGTGGTTGAAGTCTTGGGCCAGGTCCTGGACGAGTTTTAGATATGCGTCCATTCTTTCGTCCCTTGCCTCGTATTCTCCGCTGTATTGATTTGCGACTAACTGAGAATCGCAGTAAGCATGGATGTTGCAAATCTTCAGCCCATGGGCTAGTCGTAATGCTGCAATGAGTGCTTCATATTCGGCCTCGTTGTTTGATGCATGGAATTCTAACCGAAACGACTGCTCCAAGATTTCCCCGGTGGGTGACGTGAGCCGAATCCCAATTTTGGATCCTTGTTTGGACGATGATCCATCGACGTGAAGAACCCAAGTTGAATCTGGTTCCGTGTTTGTCATGTCCCCCGTGGGCAATTCTACTAAGAAATCCGCCAGCACCTGAGATTTTGCGCAGGTTCTTGGGCGGTACTCGACATCGTACTCGCTCAGTTCGATTGCCCATTTCGCGAGCCGTCTTGACTGACTCAGACTGTGCAGAATCATGCGCATGGGAAAGGTGGTGAGAATCACTATGGTATGAGATTGGAAATATGGCCTGAGCTTTCTCGCCGATGTTACAACAGCGAATGCTAGTTTTTCCATCAAG
>NC_027753.1:11277242-11285487 GCF_000695525.1 Brassica oleracea var. oleracea
GTTCAAAGCTGCGACCCTTCCGGTTAGCCTTTTGACTTCTCATTTTGTCTTTGGTGAGACCAATTCTATCAGTGCGTTTATCTGTTTGGGGTTGGCCTCGATCCCGCGACACGTGACCAGATACCGAGAATCTCTCCTGATACGACTGCGAACCTACATTTTGCCGGGTTTAGTTTCATGTTATGTAGCTTCAGCCTTGCGAAGCACTCTTCCAAGTGGGATACATGGTCGTGTTTGTCAAGGGATTTTACGAGCATGTCATCGATGTACACTTCCATAGTCTTTCCGAGCTTTTCGGAGAACATTCGATTGACAAGTCGCTGGTAAGTAGCGCCCGCATTCTTGAGACCAAAAGGCATTACCTTGTAGCAATACGTTCCGCGGTCGGTGATGAATGTAGTCTTCTCGCGATCGTCAGGATTCATCATGATTTGATTGTACCCGGAGAAGGCGTCCATGAATGACAAAAGTTCGTTCCCCGCTGTTGCTTCGACCAGTCGGTCAATGTGCGGAAGTGGGAAGCAATCTTTTGCACAGGCCTTGTTGAGATCGGTGAAGTCGACGCATACTCGCCATTTACCGTTTTTCTTTTTGACCACGACGGGATTGGCGAGCCAATCCGGGTATCCAACTTCTGTTATTGACCCTACTTTGAGGAGTTTCTCAACTTCCTCGTTTACCGCGGTAGCACGCTCTGGTCTTAGCTTCCATCTTTTTCTTTTTACGGGTTTGTAGGTCGGGTCAATGTTGAGTTCGTGACATGTTATGCCGATGTCGATTCCTGGCATATCCTCCTCGGCCCAAGCGAACGTATCGAGGTTCTTTTTAAGACAAACTATGAGCTCTGTTCTCAATGGTTCGCAGAGGTTGGCTCCGATCTCGACGCATCATTCTGGGCGGGATTCATCGAGACAGACCGAGATTACCGGTTCGCAAGTTGGTTCACGCTTCCCTTCTAGAGCATGGACCCTCTGTGACTGCCAGAAGACTTCCGAGTCTTGTTCTGGGGCGCTCTCGTCGAGAGTTAACTTTCTTTTATTCTTGTGGGAAGCTTCGATCGCAAAGTTCTTTCTTTTTAACTCAGCGGCGAAACGTACTTGTGACATCCTGTGGTCTCCTTGAATTGTTTCGACTCCATGAGGGGTCGGAAATTTAAGGCATAGGTGGAATGTCGATGGGATCGCTCTTATGGAATTCAGCCATGGAGTTCCAATGATTACATTGTACGATGTTGGGCGATCGACGACCAAGAATTCCGTGATTTTTACGACACTCCCAGCTTTAACCAAGAGGTTGATTGAGCCGAGGGTCATAGTAGCGTCTCCTGAGAGTCCGAAAATTGGACTGGGACCTTCCGTGATGTCGCACAGGTCGATTTCCATTCTCTCGAAGGTGCTTTTATAGATAATGTTGGCCGAGCATCCGGTGTCGACCAACACTCTTGCTACGTCGATGTCCTGGATGGTCAGTTCGATGTCAAGGAGATCATTGTGAGGTTTGACCTGGTCGGCCGTTGCTCTGTCCTTGAAAGAGACAACATCGTGAGCTACTGGAGCGAACATCTTGTATCTTTAATCGTTTGTGATTTTTGAGTTAGAGAATTCGACCCCCCCTCCTTCTAGCGCCAAACTGTGGGAACCAAAATTCACACTGTCGATTTTAATGGATAAATATGGAGGAAAACCAAGAAAACCCGATTTTCCCTGAAGGTCCAAATTCTCAGCGTAATCACTTATTAGAACGTAAAAAGATAGATAGCAAGATAAAGATAAATAATCGCTCGGAGGCGTTTTATTAATGAAATAGTATGAATACAAGACTTTTCCGAGAGGAAAAGAGATATGCTAACTAGACAAAGAGCAGAACAGAAAGGTGGCAAAATGTCCTAAGCCTTGCCTTGCTAGTCTAACCACCTAAGTTCTAAGTTCCCTAAGCTAGCAGGAGTTCTCTAAGTCAAAATTCTCGGATCCCTTTTCTTCTGGTCGAGCTCCCCTTATATAGTTGTTTTAGGTCGGTGGCCCATTTACTCCTTTGCCTTTGGGCCCAAGTTTATCTCTTTTAGGAATATTCCATTTTTCGTCGATCTTTGAAGTTATCCTCGAATCTTGATATTTATCTTCGGAAACTTAACGTTTATCCTATTTCCGCAAGTTAGGATAAACCCTCATAACTCCCATTGGGCTCGGGTCCCTCCTAAATCGTAGATTGGCCTCTAGACACGTTTAGATCCTCTCGGGCCGTTTTTAGGCCTTCGGGCTTTTCTACGATTTTCTCGATTTTAGTCGTAAAACTTCGAGAGTAACTCAGATCGAGATGAAATGAGAGGTATATGATCCAAAAGTTGGATCTCACAACTATACGGAGGACACGAGAGTTGAAACGAGTCGGACTGACCAGGATTGGATTGTCCTCGCCCTAGGGCGAGATGAACCGGGCTCGGATCGTCCTCGCCCGTGGGGGAGATGAACAGGGCGCGGATCGTCCTCGCCCGTGGGCCAGAGGACCGCGGTGCTGGTCGTCCTCGCCCATGGGCGAGGTGACCATTGTGCTGGTCGTCCTCGCCCATGGGCGAGGTGACCGTGGTGCTGGTCATCCTCGCCCATGGGCGACGTGACCGTGGTGCTGGTCGTCCTCGCCCATGGGTGAGGTGACCTTGGTGATGGTCGTCCTCGCCCATGGGCGAGGTGACCGTGGTGCAGAGGCGGACAAGTGAGAACGGTCCGGTTCTCGGGTCTTGACCTGTCTCTTTTCGTACCGATCTTTCCGGAGACCCTCGTCCATAAGTATTTGTATTCTTCCGATCTTTCTTTCGAGAAGTCTTTCGTGAAGAATTTGCTAAAATGATAATCTTTGCCATTGATTTCGAGATAACCGTTTTTGACCCAAACAGAGGACGAATAGCTGATCTGTTGGTGTAGAAGTGATCTGGACGGTTGTAATCATCTAGCGTTCTGGGTCGAGTGGCCTCATCTACAGGTTGAGCAGCTCCTGTAGCATCAGTCTCAGAGATTGCAGCCCTCTGAGCATCAATCCTCTGACCTGCTATATTACGCGGATGACCCTCCTGGTCATACAGAGGTCTCCCTTATCATCACATACAAGTATCAAAGTCGCAACCATGTCTCGCGGATCTGTATCTATCGATGTTCGGACTGGAGTATCGATCGATGTCGGATGGAAGATGTCGGTCGACGAAAAGAGAGTGTCTTCGGTCGATGGTGATGAGCAAGTGTCGGTCGACAAAACTGATGTTTGGGTCGACGGTGGTTGACAAGAATCAAGTGATGAACTGTTGTTGTTGTCGATCGATGAGGAGCGTCTTCCTCTGCGGATTGAGCGTTCCAAACTTGCCGGGTCTGATGAGAATATCAATTGAGTTTCCTTGTTGCTTCTGGTACTGCTGGGCATGTACCTGAAAAGACAAGAATTTTTTTTTTGTGTCCGAAAGTGGTTTTAAGAAGTAACCTAGACTAAACCAGACTAAATCTGTAAGGCGATCAAAGCTCCCTGGCAACGACGCCAAATTTGATATCACTCAAATTACCCTAAGGAGTGAATTACTCTCTCAAATTAGAGGTTCAGTTGTAGTACTTAGGGATCGAATTCACAAGGAACTAGGGAACCTAATAAATCTAATCAGATTGGTTTAGCTGGATTGAATTTATGTTTAAATGTAAATAGCAGGTTCGTGAGCAAAGTAATTTCTCGATTGATTGATTGGGGTTTTGGTACATAGATGAAAGTAGCTAGACTTAGGGATTTTATTCAGGTAATCACGATTATAATCCTACAGATGCTTAATAAGTTGCATGCATGATATTGTAGAGCTCAACACTTATAAACAAACCATTAGGCTCTCGCTTTCTAAGTTTGTCTATTGACCAGCGTTGATCGATGATTCTATAGGAATATCGATCGATACACTTTCTGAAATGTCGACCGATTATTCTATTGGAATATCGATCGACACTTTTGGTCAAACGTTAATGCGCGGGTTGAATGTGCTCACTAAGCTCACTAGATCAGCTCTCGCCTTACTCTTAGCAAGTCCTCAATTAGGATGGTTTCAGGGTGAGATGCAAGCTATCGCTTATGTCTACAACTCCTAGGGCAAGTTCTAGGTAGCTAATCTAGAAGCAGACGTTAATGACAATCCTAAGACCATCTCCAATGGTTTACTCTATTTTACAGTAGTTTTTACTCTAAAATAGAGTAACTCTAAAATAGAGTACGGTTTCTCTCCAATGGTTTACTCTATATTTAACTCTAAGAAAATATTCTTAAATATATTCTTTTTTTATTTTATGACTAATACATTTTACTTACAAAATTTACAAATTGATCCCTTATATTTTATTTTTCATGAAGTTCTTATAAATTATGTATTTATATCAAACACTTATTATCTTAAAAATTACATTATATTAAAACATAATACATTCAACTTAAGCATCACCATTAGTGTAACTTTCCCACAAATGATCAATTAACGAATTTCGAAGCGCAAAATTAGCTTCTTTATCTTGATTTTTTTAAGTCGACCAAATGAGCAGGAAGACCATATGCAAACATCCGAAATGCGCCGTTACTTTTTACAAAGACGATAATCCAACCATGCCCGCTGCATCCCTTTTTGTGTGAAGTAGTTGTCATAACTTTCAACGGCTTCGATTCGATTATACGAAGGAATATAGGAAGCAACATACAATATCTCCTACGAAACATAACATCATTGTACACCGGCGTCTCCGAAAAGTAATCGTTGAACAATCTATAACTTGGTGATCAAACAACATCGGTTATCAATATCTTAAAAGAAGGAAAGACTGAATTTTTGGAACAACTAAAGAAGACAAGAGTATAACGAGAATATCATTTGGAGATTCATAAGAAGAATTATGCATTGAATGAGCTGGAGAAAGAAAACAAATATTTATTTTGTGACTTGAATTCAGTGCAAAATTCAGAAGTTTGTGCATATTTTCAAGAGAAACGAGCACGAATTTTACAAAAAAGACGTGGTCAACAACATGAACAAGAAGCTACTCGTTCATCTACCAAATTTGGATAGTACTTTAACGATCTTGGTGGATCTGGTGGCAATTTACCAGAATATTAAATCACAATTATCTATGATTTTAATTTTATGTGATGTTGCTTATTTCCAATTTTAGTATTTGTTTTCTTTGGCTAATTTTATAAATTATTTTTAATTTTAGTGCTTGTTTTTTTGGCTAATAATAATAAGGTTCAAACGTTTATATATAGTCTTGAAGAGAATTATGTAATGTTTGCATAATTAAATTACATAAATAGTTATAAAATGAAAAGTTTAAAAAATAAAAGGACTACAATATAAATAAAAAAAATGTCACTCTATAATAGAGTAAGAAATAGAGTTACTCCAAATATAGAGTAAAAAATAGGGTTACACTATTTTAGAGTGAGATATAGAGTGGGGTTGGAGAAGATTTTACGCTATAATAGAGTTTGGTGTAGAAAATAAAGTGGGGTTGGAGATGCCCTAAAGATGAATATAAAAACTTAGCAATCTATAGTTGAGGCTAATCCCTCATAACCTATTTAAACCCTTAATTTAATAAAGAGAACTGCTCAGACATGGTCAAACAATTCATAACAGCAATTAGGTATAAAAACTGCATAGATAAATAGATAGATATCAATGGAGTTACAATCACAAATCTCTTTGGATCTCCTCTCCAATCTACTAAAAATCCTATAAACCTTTTGCTGTGAAATCAGTAAAACAAGAAAGCACAATTTGCCTCTAACATGTTGGCAAAGCTTATATAATTTGGTTAAAACTAGTTAGGGGTAATCTTGTAAATTGGTGAAGACTTGGGTTCTAAGTCGGCTGAGACCAAACGGGCGTTCTGCGAGCTTCGCTGTCGATCGATGTCACGATGTGAACATCGATCGATTATTCCTCTTCAATATCGACCGATGGTCGTGCTCAATGCTCATCTCGGGTGCTTACTCCAAATATCTTCAAAATGCTCCAAAATCATCATTTTCCTCCAAATCACTTCTAATTCTATAAATATACTAAATAGACTCTATAATATAATAATTAGTAGTTAAAACACTTATAAACCATAAGTAAAAGTGGGTCAAATCCATGGTCTATCAGTCCCAAAGAAGGGGTGAGACTTGTCGGAGAGCCTGAAGATGAACCTGCTCAAGGCTGCCATTCTTCCTGTTAGCTTTTGGACCTCTTTGACGTTTTTCAGGAAAGGAATTGAGTGAATGGCCCTGATTTTCTCCGGATTGGCTTCAATGCCCCGGTGGGTTACAATGTACCCGAGGAACTTGCCGGAACTGACGCCAAATGAGCATTTAGCTGGATTGAGTGTTGGGGTCAAAATCGGTCACGACAGAATCTGTTGGGGTCAAAAGCGGTTACGACGAAGTTAATATCCAAATCTCCGCAAAATACGAGTATGTCTTTCCGCAACAAATCATGCTCGGTCAAGAGAACGTCGCAGCGTATGTTCCCAAGATAAAGCTTCGTTCGAAGTCTATTTCGATCAAACATAAGCCACCCAGACCAGTTACGGATAGGTCCGAGTATGACAATCGGAACACGGACGAACCAAGCTCGGTCATTACGCAACTACCACACATGCACGCTGTCCGGTCACTACGTAGCGACCGAGCGTGCGTCCCGCTCGGTCGCTACCGTTCCGCTTGGTCGCTACGTAGCGACCGAGCTCTTCCGAAATGTCGATACGACATTAGTCCATGCATTCTCGTCTACCCTTTGATGCTATCTCCCGAAGACCGTAGCGATCTCATTTCATGTTTCCCGCCATTCTAAGTCATCGATCAAACTTTACCGTAAAAACCGCGGAAAGTTCGTTCTTTATCGAAAGAAGCCGTAATAAACGCTTCGAGTCAGAAGACAGCCCAAAGGGACCTAAGACATGAATCGAGGCCCAACTTATGATTTCTTAACCAACAGCCCGTAAGCCGCATGACGGTTTACGCTTGGTTCGCAGGGAAAGATAAATGTCAAGTTTCCGCGGATAAATACAAAATTTTGAAGATAATTACGAAGATCGGAAAAAATGGAATATGTCCATTTTTACGCTATGATGGCTTAAGGGCAGAAGAGGAAAAGCGGAAACCAACCTAGGAGCCAGTATATATGGAGTCCTAGGCGAGAGGCATGGAGAGAGACTTTCTCAGAGCAAACTTAGCACTTAGGGCAATTAGGCAACTTTCCATTTTTGTTATTCGAGCTGCGACTCAATTAGGTTTAGCCGTTTTAGGGTTGTTAGAACTAGGAATCTCGCCGACAGCTCTCGAGCCCAGGCTTATACCTTGTTGTAAACGCTCATACGCAAATTCGGAATAAGACTTCTCTTTGCTCTCTTTTTACGATCAAGCGCAACAAATCGATTACACATCTCGGTCGCTATATAGCGACCGAGCAAGCACAAGGCTCGGTTGCTACGTAGCGACCAAGCTCAACCCAAGCTCGGTCGCTACGTAGCGACCAAGCTCAACCCAAGCTCGGTCGCTACGTAGGGACCGAGCACACACACAGCTCAGTCGCGACGTAGCGACCGAGCACGCACACAGCTCGGTCGCTACGTAGCGACCTGTCAGGCCTAAAAAGGGTCCTCTTTTGCGTTCTCTTTTGAATTCTCATCGTAACGCTTTTCATTTCGTCTCAATCGGAGTTTCCGTTGAGATTTCACGACGAAAACAAGTAGGACTCTTCTTGGCTTGCTTCCACTCAATACGTAGCGACCTGTCAGACCTCTACTCGCTACATTGCGACCTGTCAGGCCTCAGAAAAGTCCTCCTTTGCGTTCTCTTTTGAATCCTCATCGAAACGCTTTTCGTTTCGTCTCAATCGGAGTTTCCGTTGAAATTTTACGTCGAAAACAAGTAGGACTCTTCTTGGCTTACTTCTACTCGCTACATATCGACCTGGCAGACCTCCAGATCGCTACATATCAACCTGTCAGGCCTCAAAAAGATCCTCCTTTGTGTTCTCTTTTGAATCCCGTTCGAAACGCTTTTCGTTTCGTCTCAATCGGAGTTTCCGTCGAGATTTTACGACGAAAACAAGTAAGACTCGTCTAAAATCTTTCGCTTGCTCATACTCGCCCTTACCTCCATCTTTGTGTTCTCCTTCAAATCTCGATCGAAGAAAGACTAGTTTTCTTGCGTGGATTCAGATTAATCGTATAATACGACAACGGTTAACTTAACA
>NC_027753.1:11286922-11289983 GCF_000695525.1 Brassica oleracea var. oleracea
ACGATTCTAACCGACTTGACCTTATTGACAGCACGAAAGTGTCATGGTCTAATCCTTTGGCAACAACGTCCTTGGCTATAAAGCTGAGCACAGCCTTCATGCAAAGCCAAAACAATTGAGCGACCACCGCTCCAATAACTTGACGGCTAAACGGTAATCCAGAATTTGTCTTGAAACGCCAAGTAACGATTACACAAACAATTATCGTACCACCCAAAAACGGGAATCATACGGTAAATTCGTCATCACAAAACTTAGTCCTAACAACCAAACAGTTAACGGAAAGGTTTCACTTGTCAAAAATCGACCAAGTTCGATATACTACGATTCACTTTAAGCCCGCTGTGTTTTACTCGTAAAATATGGCATGTAAGGAAAACTCGTAACAGAGCTCCTATAGCTATACGAAACATCCTTAAATAGACATGAAAGAAATCTCGGAAGGCCAACACCACACAAAGCACGGTATAGGAGGATGCCTATTTCCGGGGACAAATTTACGCGACCCCTTGGTCCTAACTCCTCGATCGCAAATCAAATCCAAACAGGAACAACAATTCTGGCTGCGAACATCCGTAGTCGAACCAGAATGTTTCCCAAACGCAGGGCTAAGACTAATCCCTTGCAACATCGCGAAACATCTTCAAGCCCGCGAACATTTCAAGCACGAAACGCGAGACGTCGCAGACGCCTGAAGATTCGTTCTTCGACGAAATTTTCTTCCTCGATAAAAATACTTTCTTGGAAGACCAGATGTGGGAACCGAAATTCGCCCTGTCGATTTACGTTTAAATTAGGAAACTAGGAAAACCCTAATTTCTCAGAGGTCCCGGATCTCTGCGAGAGCCCACGGCAAGTGACCAAATATATGCCGAAATCGTGAAAAGATAACAAACGAGTTTAGAGAAAAAAGTAGATCTTATTTCGAGTCCGCGTAAGAGCGTTGCGATCATTACAAGAGATCATAAAATATTAGGCCGCAAAGGCTGTCAGCGAGTAACCTAGTTCTAGCGGCCTAAAATCTCAAACCTAGTTGAGTCGCAGCTCGACAACAAAAGACGAAGAAAATACAGAAAAGGTTTTTGACTGATTTCGGACTGAACCTTATGAAAGGCTGCATACGTACCCCTTTCGAGGATCAAGCCGAACGTAGTTCAAGAGTGAACCAAGAGATCGAACTGCTTGTGCGCGTTCGTCTGGTAATCGGGTGCAGGTCATGGAAACAGAGCATGTCGAGAATAATGCCTCAGAGTTTCTAAGTGCTGAGAGTTCTGAGTCTATAAAGTTGTCCCCCTTCATGCCTCTCGCCTAAGACTCCTTATATACTGGCTCCTAGGTCACTTTACGCTTTTGCTCTTCTGCCCTTAAGCCGTCATAGCATAAAAATGGAGATATTCCATTTTTTCCGATCTTCGTAATTATCTATTTATCCGCGGAAACTTGACATTTATCTTTCCTTGCGAACCAAGCGTAAACCGTCATGCAGCATATGTGCTGTTGGTTAAGAAATCGTAAGTTGGGCCTCGAGTCATGTCTTAGGTCCCTTTGGGCCGTCTTCTGACTCGAAGCGTTTATTACGGCTTCTTTCGATAAAGAACGAACTTTCTGCGGTTTTTACTGTAAAGTTTGATCGATGACTTAGAATGGCGGGAAACATGAAATGGGTTCGCTACGGTCTTTGGGAGATAGCATCGAAGGGTAGACGAGAGTGCATGGACTAATGTCGTATCGACGTTTCGGAAGAGCTCGGTCGCTACGTAAGAGCGGAACGGACGTTCGATCGCTACGTAGCGACCGAGCAGAACGGACGCTCAGTTGCTACGTAGCGACCGGGCTTGGCTAGAGCTCGGTCGCTACGTAGCGACCGAGCGGAACAGACGCTCGGTCGCTACGTAGCGACTGAGCTTGGCTCGAGCTCGGTCGCTTCGTAGCGACCGAGCGGAACACGCGTTCGGTCGTTGCGTGGCGACCTTTTTCGAGCTCTTGTCCGATGTCTCGTGTTTCCTCCGCAAAGCTTTTCGTAAGAATAAATCTTTTCCGAAAATTTATTTTTCGTAAAAACGTTCATGCTGATTTTTACGGACTCTCAGACATTGATTCCGTTGTGACCGATTTTGACCCTAATAGTTGGCCCCCCAGCTCGTTAGAACCATGAGCTTCTAGCGTGAGGTTCTAACGAGTGGCTTGGCAAGTTAGGTGAGTTAGGCAGAATTTAATGGTCGAAAAGGTCTGTGGTAAGTGGTCTTCTCGCTCTTCTAAAAGTAGAACCTGATTAGATTGGTGCTGCACCTTATGACGGCTGCCTACGTACCCTTGTTGAAGGGATCAAGCCTTTCGTAGTTCGTCTTGGAGTTAAGGTTCTTATGACTAGTTTTCCAGCGAGACCTTTACGGTATAGTGTAGAGGTTATCAGGCGTGTTTCTGCCGATGGCATTTTATGTGGGTGTAGAAGGAAGACTACGAGTTGTCATCTCGTAATCTAACTCTGTGTGAACTGCTATATCCGTGATCTGTTTCGAGAGTTTTCCGCAGTGTGTAAACTTGCGAGATTTCTGAAGATGCTTGAATATTGGCAAAGAGACAAATATTGGGATCTCGTATCAGAGTGTTTGATACTATGCCTAGAGATGTTAGAGACCAGTGCGCTGGGTTTAGGGCAAGACCTAGGTTTACTCCTGGTTTTAGAGGGTGCGATGACTAATTTGACTTACGTATCCCGTTTTAGTTTCATCCTGATCCCATACCGATTTAAAGTACGCGATAGGTTCTCGGCTTATACGACTTGTATGGTTGGAGCCGAGCATCTCTCCAAGGACAATTTTTAAGCCTCATGGAAGTGCTGACCAAAAATTTTGGGTTTCTTTCATAGCGCTATTATCCTTGTGTCGGATGTACGAGAGTCATCTCCACGAGATGGCTAAGTCTAACCAAAAATCTTGGGTTTCTTTTATAGCGCTATTATCCTTGTGTCGGATGTACGAGAGTCATCTCCACGAGATGGCTAAGTCTGTTTAGGACGTTAAGAGTTTGTTGTGATCAGCAACAAACTTAATGGTAAAAA
>NC_027753.1:11290303-11292164 GCF_000695525.1 Brassica oleracea var. oleracea
AAATTAGGAAACTAGGAAAACCCTAATTTCCCAGAGGTCCCGGATCTCTGCGAGAGGCAACGGCAAGTGACCAAATATATGCCGATATCGTGAAAAGATAACAAACGAGTTTAGAGAAAAAAGTAGATCTTATTTCGAGTCCGCGTAAGAGCGTTGCCATCATTACAGGAGATCATAAAAGCTTAGGCTGCAAAGGCTTTCAGCGAGTAACCTAGTTCTAGCGGCCTAAAAGCTCAAACCTAGTTGAGTCGCAGCTCGATAACAAAAGACGAAGAAAATACAGAAAAGGTTTTTGACTGATTTCGGGGATCAAGCCGAACGTAGTTCAAGAGTGAACGAAGAGATCGAACTGCTTGTGCACGTTCGTCTGGTAATCGGGTGCAAGTCATGGAAACAGAGCATGTCGAGAATAATGCCTCAAAGTTTCTAAGTGCCGAGAGTTCTGAGTCTATAGAGTTGTCCCCCTTCATGCCTCTCGCCTAAGACTCCTTATATACTGGCTCCTAGGTCGGTTTACGCTTTTGCTCTTCTGCCCTTAAGCCGTCATAGCATAAAAATGGAGATATTCCATTTTTTCCGATCTTCGTAATTATCTTCAAAATTTCGTATTTATCTGCGGAAACTTGACATTTATCTTTCCTTGCGAACCACCTTTGCGAACCAAGCGTAAACTGTCATGCGGCTTATGTGCTATTGGTTAAGAAATCGTAAGTTGGGCCTCGAGTCACGTCTTAGGTCCCTTTGGGCCGTCTTCTGACTCGAAGCGTTTATTACGGCTTCTTTTCGCTACGTAGCGACCGAGCGGAACGGACGCTCGGTCGCTACGTAGCGACCGAGCGGAACGGACGCTCGGTCGCTACGTAGCGACCGAGCGGAACGGACGCTCGGTCGCTACGTAGCGACCGAGCGGAACGGACGCTCGGTCGCTACGTAGCGACCGAGCGGAACGGACGCTCGGTCGCTACGTAGCGACCGAGCGGAACGGACGCTCGGTCGCTACGTAGCGACCGAGCGGAACGGACGCTCGGTCGCTACGTAGTGACCGAGCTTAGTTTGAGCTAGGTTGCTATGTAGCGACCGAGCTTGGCTCGAGCTCGGTCACTACGTAGCGACCGGGCTTGGCTCGAGCTCGGTCCCTACGTAGCGACCGAGCGGAACACGCGTTCGGTCGGTGCGTGGCGTCCTTTTTTGAGATCTTGTCTGATGTCTCGTGTTTCCTCCGCAAAGCTTTTCGTAAGAATAAACCTTTTCCGAAGCTTTATTTTTCATAAAAACGTTCATGCCAATTTTTACGGACTCTCAGGCATTGATTCCGTTGTGACCGATTTTGATCCCAACACCAGACAGTCATTGTTGGGGTCAAAATCAGTCACGATGGAATCGATGTCCGAAAGTCCTCAGAAAAACCGAATCTCGGTCAAAACTACAAAAGCCAAGAAATCGAACAGCCGAAACAGATCGCCCGGCGAGTTCGACCGCGACACGAGCCAGCTCGCCCGGCGAGCACGGCCGTGTTGCCGGTCGAGTCGTCGGCGAGCTCGGCCGTGACACAGGCCAGCTCGCCCGGCGAGCACGGCCGTGTTGCCGGTCGAGTCGTCGGCGAGCTCGGCCGTGACACGAGCCAGCTCACCCGGCGAGCACAGCCTTGTTGCCAGTCGAGTCGCCGGCGAGCTCGGCCGTGACACAGGCCAGCTCGCCCGGCGAGCACGGCAGCGACACGATCCAGCTCGCTCGGCGAGCACGGCCGTGTTGCCGGTCGAGTCGCCAGCGAGCTCGGCCGTGACACGGGCCAGCTCACCCGGCGAACACGACCGTGTTGCCATTCGGCTCGCCGGCGAGATCGATCGTGCTGCGGATCGGC
>NC_027753.1:11293180-11295622 GCF_000695525.1 Brassica oleracea var. oleracea
AACTCGAGGGAGTCCTCTGGTCCCACCGTACCACCCCGAGGCGAGCAACAGGAGAAACCCCTTTCGCTCTGGTGTACGGAACGGAATGCATGATTCCCGCAGAAGTAGAGTTCCCCGGTGTTCGAAGAAGATTACTTCCCGAACGAGAGGAGCTCAATAACGCCATACTCCTGGATGATCTCGATCTCATTAACGAGCGCCGAGATCGAGCGCGCATCCGAATCCAAAATTACCAACAAGCAGCCGCAAAGTACTACAATTCCAACGTACGGAACCGCAAACTTAATCAGGGAGATCTGGTCCTTCGAAAAGTCTTCCAAAACACCGCTGAACAAAACGCGGGAAAACTCAGAGCAAACTGGGAAGGACCCTATAAAATCAAAAAAGTCGTCCGACCGGGCTCCTACGAAATAGCCAACATGCAAGGCATAAAAATTCCAAGGACCTGGAACGCGATGCATCTCAAAAACTACTATCACTAAACAAACTGACTCACAATGACCGAACTACGATTGATCTCCATAAGGAGTACGTAGGCAGTTTGTCGAAAGGCAAACTCAGCCGTCCCCCTTCATTAAAAGGGGGGGGGGGAGTGGATACGTATACTCGTATACTCTCAAACTCGGAAACATCCGACCACGCCTTCGATGTTTCCGACATATCTTAACCAAGCAAATTATCTTTCACCCGCAAAACATTTTCGATATGCAAAAATAAATCGTCCGTTAAGCCATTAGGAGAAGTAGCCTTTGGCATCACGAGACGTCGCGAGAGGTGCCTCAAGGGTTACTTCTCCCGAACGACGAAAACGGACAATCTTTCAAAAAATGACGAACATTTTAACACATATCTTGCGCAAAAAACTCCAAACGACAGCATCTGCCGCCAAGTTTGGTGCTGATCACATCGAACTCTTGAACGTCCTAAACAGACATAGCCATCTCACGAAGATGACTCTCGTACATCCGACACAAGGATAATAGCGCTATAAAAGAAACCCAAAATTTTGGTCCAGCACTTCCGGTTGGCTTAAAAATTGTCTCCGAAGAGATGCTCGATTCATATCTAACAAGTCATATAAGCCTAGAACCTATCACAGACTTTAAATCGGTACGAATCAGGTTAAAATCACGACAGATAAATCGATAGCCGGCTAGTCACCGCATAAAATCTTAAAACCGAAAGTAAACCTAGGTCTTGCCCTAAACCCAGCGCACTGGTCTCTAACATCTCAAGGCATGATATCCAAAAGATACGAGATCCCAAAACCATGCCACTATGTTTACGAGTGTTGGGGTCAAAATTGGTCACGACGGAATCAATGTCTGAAAGTCCGTAAAAATCGGCATGAACGTTTTTACGAAAAATAAATCTTAGAAAAAGATCTATCTTTACGAAGAATCTTGCGGAGAAAACACATTCACAAAAAATCAGAGAAAGACGCGAACAAGGTTGACGCGTAGCAACCAGCGCTAAAGCTGGTCGCTACGTAGCGACCGAGCTCTCCCCGAAGCTTGGTCACTACGTAGCGACCGAGATCTCACCGAAGCTCGGTCGCTACGTAGCGACCGAGTTCCCACCGAAGCTCGGTCACTACTTAGCGACCGATCACGTACACAGCTCGGTCGACTACGTAGCGACCGAGATCTCACCGAAGCTCGGTCGCTACGTAGCGACCGAGTTCCCACCGAAGCTCGGTCACTACTTAGCGACCGATCACGTACACAGCTCGGTCGCTACGTAGCGACCGAGCACGCACACGACTTTTTGTCTTTTGTTAACGAGCTACGACTCATCTAGGTTTGAGCTTTTAGGCCGCTAGAACTAGGTAACTCGCTGACAGGCTTTGCGGCCAAAGCTTTTATGATCTCTTGTAATGATCGCAACGCTCTTACGCGAGTTCGAAATAAGATCTACTGTTTTCTCTAAACCCGTTTGTTATCTTTTCATGATTTCCGCATCTATTTGGTCACTTGTCGTTGGCTCTCGCAGAGATACGACACCTCTGGGAAATTAGGGTTTTCCTAGTTTCCTAATTTAAACAGAAATCGACAGTGCGAATTACGGTTCCCCCAGTTTGGTGCTAGAAGGAGGGGGGGGGGTACGGATTACTCTAACTCATAGCCGGAAAACGCTTGATCAAAACAATGTCTGTATCTGCGTATGAGCGTTTACAACAAAGTATAAGCCTGGGCTCGAGAGCTGTCGGTGAGATTCCTAGTTCTAGCAACCCTAAGACTGCTAAACCTAATTGAGTCGCAGCTCGAAATAACAAAAACGAAAAATTGCATAAATTGCTCTAAGTGCTAAGTTTGCTCTAAAAAGTGCTCTCCCCATGCTCCTCGCCTAGGACTCCTTATATACTAGCTCCAAAGTCGGTTTACGCTTTTACTCTTCTGCCCTTAAGCCGTCATAGCATAAAAATGGAGATATTCCATTTTT
>NC_027753.1:11295868-11296772 GCF_000695525.1 Brassica oleracea var. oleracea
ACGGTCTTCGGGAGATAGCATTCGAAGGTTTGACGAGAATGCAATGATTGATGTCGTATCGATGTTCGGAAAGATTCAATCGCTACACAGCGACTGAACTTCGGCTCGAGCCCGGTTGCTACGTAGCGACAGAGCGGGACGAGTGCTCGGTCGCTATGTAGCGACCGAGCTTTTGCTTGAGCTCGGTCGCTACGTAGCAACCGAGCGGGACGATCTCTCGGTCGCTACGTAGCGACCGAGATTTGGCTCCAGCTCTGTCGCTACGTAGCGACCGAGCTTTGGCTCGAGCCTGGTCTCTACGTAGCGACCGAGCGGGACGAGCACTCGGTCAGTACGTAGAGACCGAGCTTGGCCGACCTCGGTCGCTACGTAGCGGCCGAGCCTTGGCTTGAGCTCGGTCGCTACGTAGCGACCGAGCGATCGTCTCGCTCGGTTGCTACGTAGCGACCGAGCTCGGCCAAGCTCGGTCACTACGTAGCGACCGAGCGATCGTCCCGCTCGGTCGCTAGGTAGCGACAAAGCTCAAGCCAAGGCTCGGTCGCTACGTAGCGACCGAGCGATCGTCCCGCTTGGTCGCAACGTAGCGACCGAGCTAAAGCCAAGGCTAATCTTTCTGCCGTAAAGCTTTTTCGTAAGGAAGAATCTATTTCGAAAAGTACTCTTCGGAGAAATTCTTATTTTCTTCCTCGGACGTTTTGAATGTTAAATTTGTCGTAACCGTTTTTGACCCCAACTGTTAGCCCCCCAGCCCGTTGGAGTTGTGACTCTTGCGGGCGGATAGATGACTTTGTCAAGGTTAAGTGTATTGGACGAAATTCACATTTTAAACTCCGCGGAAAAAAGTTGTCGGGACGATATTCCGAATCCATACTTCTATAAGTAGTGAGCTCTTGTCATTCATTTT
>NC_027753.1:11296881-11297832 GCF_000695525.1 Brassica oleracea var. oleracea
GGAAGCGTCGGCTTGTGTTGCCGGTCCTCTTTCTTTCCGAGAGGAACTAGTTCGTCGTCAAGCCGAGAAAGAACTGGCTCAAGCTGGCTCTGAGTTTCCGTCTTCTCCCGCGCAGGTCGTTGCCTCGTGTCATGGGATCAAAGTCATGGCTCTTCTCCCGCAAGCCCTACTTGCAGGATCTTCCACGACTCCGATCCTCGTCGAGGACAAGGAGACGGCCGCTGACTCTATGCCTCCTCCTCCAGCCAGAAAAGACGCCGTTCTGGCATTGCGTGCTCCTAGCGCTGTCCTGGCTACTCAGCCTAAGAGTCGGAAGAGGAAACTTGCCAAGAGTGGTGACGGGGAGAATTCGCAGCGAGGCGGATCGATCCTAGCATCGGGACTTCGCGGAAAGGTTTATGTCTTGTTTGAATTCTCGATCGTCTTTTGTGCATTCTTTTTTTTTTTGGACTTAGTCTTAAGAATTTTCACCGTTCGCAGTTCATATCGTTGATCGATGGGATAATCGGCGAATGTGGTTCTGAGACCAGTCGCCTTTCCGGGGAGTTGGTGGAACTTCAGGGCAGATGGTCCGAAATCGAAGCCATGTTGACGGCTGTCAAGGACTCTCACTATGCGAAAGTGTCGAAGCTCGAGGTTGCGATAGGAGAGCTTGAGAGGGACCTTGGGAAGACGGCGAGTTCCTTACTTAAGGAAAAGAAGGCCAGGAAGGCCAAATCCTCGGAGGTGCATCGACTCCAGCGTCAGATCGAGAGTGACGCTGGACTAGCGCACCGTGGGATCCAAGAGACTACGGATACCCTTCGCGCGGAGTTTCAAGCTCGCTTGGCGAAGATTTCTGCTTCCCTGGGTTCCCTCGAGTGTATCCAGAGCAGGGATCTAGCTTTGGCGATGATTGAGAGCGGGATGGCCGTGGTTCGGTCGTTCCAAAGTGAGACTCCCCCGACCTTG
>NC_027753.1:11299716-11300560 GCF_000695525.1 Brassica oleracea var. oleracea
TAAGGAACTCCATGCCTACAGATGATGTTTTTCCATACGAAATTCTCGACTTGGACGTCCTTTATACTTGCGTACGAGTCCACCTCTACCCATTTTGAGAAAACAATCGGTAAGAACTAGAAGGAAACGCTTTTGCTTTGAATTATGCAGAGGTCCGACAATATCCATGGCCCAGCGCATAAAGGGGTAGGGCGATGTGATGGAGGAAAGAACTTCGGCCGGTTGTCGGATGGGTGGTGCATGCCTTTGGCATTTTCCGCATTTTCGTGCGAATTTTTCGCAATCTCCGATCATTGTCGGCCAATACTATCCATTACTTTTCTCCCGCCGGAATGGTTGCCGTAGGAGCCGGAATTTATTTCCTCCATTACTTTTCTCGCCTTTTCTCCTTCCAGGCACGTCATGAATGGTCCGGAGAATCTCCATTTGTAGATTTCGCCGTCCACTGTTACGTAGCGTGCGGCCTGTGTTCGGATCTTGTGAGCTGCCCATTTTTCGGCGGGTAGTTGCCCGTCTACGATGTAGTCTCGAATCGTCTGAAGCCATGGGGTATCACAGCCGTAATCAGATTGCTCTGATGGTGGTGGTATGATAATTTCTTCTTCGTCGTCTTGGCCTTCTATGAGATTGATGTCGATTGGTGGTCCGATGCTCGGATGTTCGATGATCTCGACCGGAATTACCCTTTTGAGTCCTGGATCGGAACTTGATGCTAGGGCCGCGAGGGCGTCCACCTGGACATTCTCGGGACGGGGGATCCGCGTAAGGGCAAAAGAGTCGAAGTCTTGAGGTAGACCTTGGACCAATTTGAGGTACGCGTCCATCCTTTCGTCTCTGGCTTCAT
>NC_027753.1:11300591-11301031 GCF_000695525.1 Brassica oleracea var. oleracea
AGTCGCAGTAAGCGTGGAGATTACGTATTTTTAATCCGTGAGCCAAACGTAGCCCTACGATTAATGCCTCGTATTCGGCCTCGTTGTTCGAGGCATGGAATTCCAGCCTGAACGATTGTTCCAAGATCTCGCCCGTCGGAGAGGTGAGACGGATTCCGATACCCGATCCTTGCTTGGATGAGGATCCGTCGACATGGAGGAGCCAGGTGGAATTTGGTTCCTCATTGGTTATTTTTCCCGTTGGAAGTTCGACCAGAAAGTCTGCGAGCACTTGTGATTTTGCGCTTGTCCTCGGTCGGTATTCGATGTCATACTCGCTCAACTCGACCGCCCACTTAGCCAATCGGCCTGATTGACTTGGGCTATGCAAAATTTTCCATAAAGGAAAAGTCTTGAGGATGACAATCGTGTGGGATTGGAAATATGGTCTTAGTTTTCGG
>NC_027753.1:11301281-11301933 GCF_000695525.1 Brassica oleracea var. oleracea
GTTCGAATTATTTATTTCCTCGCAGGACGTCGTAGAAGGGCAGGCACTTATCTGTTGATCGTGAAATAAATCGGTTGAGCGCTGCGATTCTGCCGGTCAGTCTTTGGACTTCCCGCTTATTCTTTGTTGAAGCCATCTCGATTAGTGCGTTGATCTGTTTTGGATTCACTTCGATACCGCGGTATGTGACCAAGTAGCCGAGGAATTCCCCTGATGCCACGGCGAATCTACATTTTGTCAGGTTGAGCCTCATGTTATGGGAATTTAATTGTGCAAAATACTCTTCGAGATGTGACACGTGATCTTTTGCTTTGAGGGATTTGACGAGCATGTCGTCGATATAAACCTCCATCGTTTTTCCGAGTTGTTTGGAGAACATTCGGTTTACGAGTTGTTGGTAAGTTGCACCGGCGTTTTTGAGGCCGAACGGCATTACCTTATAGCAATTAGTTCCGCGATCGGTAATGAAAACAGTCTTCTCGCGATCGTCGGGATTCATCCTAATTTGATTATAACTTGAGAAGGCATCCATGAAGGATAAAAGTTCGTTGCCCGCTGTTGCCTCTACCAATCGATCGATATGTGGTATAGGGAAGCTATCCTTTGGACATGCTTTGTTTAGGTCGGTAAAATCCACGCAAACTCGCCACTT
>NC_027753.1:11302502-11303115 GCF_000695525.1 Brassica oleracea var. oleracea
AGACTCTCGGATTTCCCCGTATTACCTCGACTCCATCAGAGGTCGGGAACTTGAGGCAAAGATGGTACGTTGACGGGATTGCGCGCATGGCGTTTAGCCATGGCGTCCCCATGATATCGTTGTTAGACGCGGGATGGTCAACAACTAGAAACTCTGTGACGTTCGTCATGGTTCCGGCTTTGACAGCGAGATTAATCGATCCGTTGGCCATGGTTATTTCCCCCGAAAGTCCCAGCAGTGGGCTTGGGTATTTTGTGACTTCGGATTGATTGATCCCCATTTTTTCGTGCGTTTCTTTGATGATGATATCGGCCGAACTACCGCTGTCGATAAGCACCCTAGCGACATCGATATCTCGAATCGTCAACTCGATGACAAGGAGGTCGTTTCGAGGTTTGGCCCGATCGACCGTTGCTCCCCCCTTGAATGAGATGACGTTCGCGCACGTCGAGTCTTGCATATCGTTTCTGATCGTTGAGTGGCTTTTACGGGTTAGATTGATCCATACCCCCCTCCTTCTAGCGCCAAACTGTGGGAACCAAAATTTGCACTGTCGATTTCCGTTTAAATAAGGAAACTAGGAAAACCCTAATTTCCCAGAGGACCCGGATAT
>NC_027753.1:11304226-11402068 GCF_000695525.1 Brassica oleracea var. oleracea
ACGAGATCCCAAAACCATGCCTCTATGTTTATATTCGATATCTTCCCGCGAAGTTGATATCTCGCGGAAAAACTCTCAAAACAGATCTCGAACGAAACATTTCACATCGAAGAAGAATATGAGACGACAACTCATCACCCTTCTTCCACGCCATACGTAAACTTATGAAAAATGCAACTCGATCATCTTGTCATAAAAAGAAAGCCGCAGAGCGGTAGGGATTCAAAGCCACATACGGCCAGTCCCGAAACACGAAATGAGGCCATTTAAGGCCGAAACATCAAACATAAAAAAAATCTCCCGCAAGAGATCTAACCAAAGTCATCCTCAGAACTCACACTCCCTCTTCACCCATCGCTTCATCCAAGCCTAGAGCCGCATCACCTCTGCCTTCTCCGAGCACCGAATCCTTCCCCTCTGGGCCTTCTGAACACGTCGGAAGAAAGCACGCGGATTTCAGGTCAGCTAGGATGAGATCAAAATCTCCATCCATGACTGCCAAATCTCCCTTGCAGCCGGACAGTCGGGCCTCTTTGGCCTCTAAGGACGGAGGAGTCTCACTATGGAATGACTGAACCACTGCCATCCCGCCCTCAATCGTCGCCAAGGCTAAATCCCTATTCCGGATGCACTCGAGGGAGCCCAGAAAGGCGGAGATCTTCGCCAAGCGAGCCTGAAACTCAGAACGAAGAGCGTCCTTGGCCTCTCGAATCCCGCGGCTCGCTAACCCTGCATCGCCCTTGATCTGACGCTGAAGACAACGCACCTCCGAAGATTTGGCCTTCCTGGTTTTCTTTTCCTTAAGCAATGAACTCGCAGATACGTCCGCTGCGGGAGTGTGGAGGAGTCTGCACGTTATTCGCGTGCTCTCGTTAAGAGGAGTCTGCACGTTATCGCGTCGTCAGTTGACATGTCTGGTTGAGCGTGATTTGGTTGAGAGTTAGATTGATCCGTACCCCCCCTCCATCTAGCGCCAAACTGTGGGAACCGAAATTCGCACTGTCGATTTCCGTTTAAATAAGGAAACTAGGAAAACCCTAATTTCCCAGAGGACCCGGATATCTGCTAATTACCACACGTCAAGCAATCAGAACACGAGAATAACAACGATAAGAATAAGAAATTGAAAAAGAGAGCAAAGTAGATCTTATTCCGAATCTGCGTTTGAGCGTTACAACAAGGTAAGAGCCTGGGCTACGATAGCTGTCGGCGAGATTCCTAGTTCTAAAACCCTAAGACGGCAATAACCTAGTTGAGTCGCACCTCGAATAACAAAAACGGAAATATACCTAATTGCTCTAAGTGCTAAGTTTGCTCTGAGAAAAATCCTCTCCATGCCTCTCGCCTAGGACTCCTTATATACTGGCTCCTAGGTCGGTTTACGCTTTTCCTCTTCTGCCCTTAAGCCGCTATAGCATAAAAATGGTGATATTCAATTTTTTTCCGATCTTCGTAATTATCTTCAAAATTTCGTATTTATCTGCGGAAACTTGACATTTAACTTTCCTTGCAAACCAAGCGTAAACCGTCATGTGGCTTACGGGCTGTTGGTCAAGAAATCGTAATTTGGGCCTCGAGTCATGTCTTAGGTCCCTTTGGACCGCTTTCTGACTCGAAACATTTATTACGGCTACGTAGTGACCGAGATTCGGCTCGAGTTCGGTCGCTACGTAGTGACCGAGCGGAACGGACGCTCGGTCGCTACGTAGCGACCGAGCGGAACGGATGCTCGGTCGCTACGTATCGACCGAGCTTTGGCTCGAGCTCGGTCGCTACGTAGCGACCAAGCGGGACGGACACTCAGTCGCTACGTAGCGATCGGACAGCGTGCATGTGCGGTAGTAGCGTAATGACCGAGCTTGGTTCATCCGTGATCTGATCGTCATACTCGGACCTATCCGTAACCGGTCTGGGCATGTTTCTGATGGCTTATGTTTGATGTAAATAGAATTTGAACGAAGCTTTATCTCGGGAACATACGTTGTGATGTTCTCTTGACCGAGCATGATTTGTTGGGATTTGGACGTTAGCTTCGTCGCAACCGTTTTCGACACCAACATTCCTCTTTGGTATAGAAGGAAGTGGGTTTACGGTGGTTTGGCCGAGGGCATTCCCGTTAAACATAGTTCATATGTGCTCCAAAAGTTCAAGATAAATGTGAGGTTGAGACTATTGCTGATAGGTTGAGATTCTAGTCATTTTAGTTCAAGGTCTAGATGTTTAAGTATTTCATATGGTTCCCATGGTTGGGATTTGCTGCCTGTATGTTGGGCTTTAGTTTCCGGAGATATTCATGTTTCTGCCGCTTTAGGTAACTGGGGTTGTTCAGTTTGTATCAGATCGATTTTTATTTCTAATTATATCCGATGACAAAAAAAATGTGGAATCCGAAAAAGAATTGGTGGCTACAACCATTAAGGCTTTCCTCATAAGGATTCCAACAAAAAAAATTCGAACGGGACTTGGTGCCGGGAATCATCAAGGTTCGATTCACATGAATTATTGGATATAGGTGAAGTGAACAAGACTTGGTGGCAACCACCATTAAGGCCTGATTCATGGAAGCATATCCAATCTTGGTCAATGATCCTGCAGTGGAAGCAGATTTTGACTAAAGAGAGAAATTAGTAGAGAGAAAAGATAGGAACTAACTTTTACCTGCAGATCCAGATACTTGTTTGAAAATCCTTGCATCCTATGATCGATGCTCCCAAGGTAAAGCCTGCACTTTTATTTATGTTAAGAAATGAGGTTGGTAGAGGGGAATGTAAGACAGGATTTGTTAAGTTGTTGGCTAGGTGAATTTGGTTGCTAAGCTAGGATACGGTATAATGTGCTTTTGTGATTAGGAATTCTTAGATGTAGATTGCAATATTGCAGAGGTGATGATTCTAAGTTTGAGGCGTCATATGTTTAGCTATGGATGGAGACCTTTCCACCGTTCGATTGAGGTCATCTTTCGACCCAAGATAGAACTTTGAGTTAGCTTTCCAATTCCACCAGTCTGAGGTCAATCAGCTTTTTGTAGCAGAAGTTAGGCTTGTTTTACCGAAGAGTGGTCAGTCTGCTTTGCGAGAGGAAGCTGTTGAGGAGATGAAGGACTTGTCGACCGATGAAACAGCATTGGTGTCGGTCGACAGTGATGCCAGAATATGGGTTGAGTATATTTTATGACCGACTGAAGCCCAGAAGCAACCACAATTACCAGGATACCCTTGCACGACCTAAAACCTTATTTATGTGTTTTCTAAGCCATTGTTGACGGCTAAGCTTTCTATTATTCTTCTTCAAGGTTAGGAGAGAAAGGAAGAACTCCTTCAGAGTCCTCCTGGAACTCCTTTGGTTTTTATTATCTATTCTATTCAGTTTTATATCTATTCATCAATGATTTTCTGTGACAACTTCATATCTGAATAGATCCACCTGTTAGGTTTAGGGTTCAGATAGGTTATGTAGGATTAGCCCCAAATAAAGAATTGCTAAGGTGTGATATTCATCAGTGAGTCTGTTCTTATTTCTTGTTCTTGAGTAATTAACCTGAACTTGATCATAGATTAATTAAGCACAACCGAAAGCTTGGGTTTTTATCTGACTTGTCTTCTCTGAGCTAGGATTGATAGAAACAAACGAGAGTTGATCTGGAAACCCTAGTGAACATTTAATCAACCCGCGCTAAACACTTACTAGAAGCGTGTCGATCGATTCTCCTAATGAGATATCGATCGACACGACGAAAGGCATATCGGTGGATGCTCCTATAGAGACATCGATCGACGCTTTCTAAGATTCGACATCGAGAGTTGAAGGCCTTGGATCTAGTAATAGATAATCGAGAAATCGAGAGATGATCGGTTATTGTAATCGTTGAGTTCTATAATATCATGCTTTAGTCTCTATACCATTTTTATCCTGATTTCCTGAATAGAAACCCTAGATCTAGCAAACCATCCTTCCATCAAACAACTCTCTGCCAAGCGAAACAATTGTCTTGTTCAACTTGTTTAGTGCTTTATTTACTGCTTTGCTATCTTTATTTACTGCTTTAAACCTATTAGCCTAGCTCGATCATATAACTATTAGATCTTTTGTGTGCCCTAGCTCCATGTGAATTCGATCCCTAAGTACTACAACTCGACCTCTTATTTGAGAGAGTATAAATCACTCCTTAGAGTAATTTGAGTGATATCAAATTTGGCGCCGTTGCCGGGGAGCTTTGATCGCCATTAAATCTTATCTAGTTAGATTTAGTCTAGGTTTTAATACTGTTCAAAAAACTGATAAATATATTTTCTTGTGCTTCAGGTACATTCATATGAGTACCGGAAGCAACAAGGATATGTGTACCGGAAGCAACAAGGGGATATGGCTCTTACTAGTAGAGCCACTGGATTTGGAACGCATGATCCGTAAGTCTAAAAGGGCAGTCGACACCCTCCAAGCAGCGATTGGAAGCGTAGAAATACAAGTGTCAATCGACACTGTTCACCCAATGTCGATCGACACTGTTCATCTAACGTCGATCGACACTGTTCACCTGAAGTCGATCGATACTGTTCACCTGACGTCGATCGACATCGTTCACCCGACGTCGGTCGACACTGTTCACCTGACGTCTATCGACACTGTTCACCTGACGTCGACCGACACTGTTCATCAACCGTCGATCGACACTGTTTATCAACCGTCGATCAACACTGCTCATCAACCGTTGATCGACACTGTTCATCCACCATTGACAAATACTGTTCATCCGCCGTCGACCGATACTGTTCATCACCGTCTGACACCACTTTTTTGATGGAGAGAAGTGGAAGTGCTCATACTTAAAGTTGACGAGAATGCGATTCTAAGAGACAAAGAAGGTCACACTCTCAACAGCACATGACAATTGATTAATGTAGAGGGTGCTGTAATCCTTGATGTGATTGATGTTGCTGAGACAAACGACTTTGATTTGAACCGCAAATGGTATGATTGGGGAAGTGTGGACCCTTTCCGAGGTCTTCCTCATGAAGATCCCATAGACCTTATCAAAGAACTTGAGGACCTAGCCTCTGCAAGCGAGCAGAATGAAGTATCTGTAGACCACATTATCTGCAAGATCTTCCCCTATTCTCTATCTGGAGATGCATAGCTGGTTGAGTCAGCTGCAGCCAAGATCTTTAACCTGCTGGGAGGACATTAAGACCGCTTTCCTCAAAAAATTTCTCTATGAAGCTACAACAACTCGACAAAAGGAGTTTGATGATATGTTGGACAAGATGATTAAAGGCCAGGAGAAGGAATTGATGTCTAGTTTCAGTCAGATGTTGGGTATAGTCTACACAGAGCCGAATGAGGAATCTGAAACCATGAACGCTCAGATCGAAAAGCCAGACATTGAGGTTCAATGGACAGATGAATTTGTGCGAAGAGAAGAAGCTGACATTAGTGACACGACCTCCACGTATACCGACGGTACGACCTCAACGTCTACCGACAGCAGGACTTCAACGTCTACCTATGGCACGACCTCAACATCAACCGACGGTAAGACCTCAACGTCGACCGACGGCACGACCTCAACGTCGACCGACAGCACGACCTCAACGTCGATCAACAGTGCGAACTCAACGTCTACCAACGGTACAACCTCAATGTCGATCGACGATATAGAAAAAGAGATCACTATGGAAGATTTCTTGGACCTAGAAGAGTTCTTGGAGTTAGAAGAATTCTTGGAGCTGGAGGAATGGCTTGAAGATATGGATCAAAATTCGAAGAAGAAGCTTGATGACAATCAGAATACTTCGAGAGGAGATTTGGAAACTTCACCAAAGGTTAGCATCGGTCGACACCAACCTGATAAGATCGATCAACACCCACACTGCATCATCGACCAACACCCACCCTCTATCATCGTTCACCATCTACCAGATAGCATCGACCTACACCCACCCGAGAGCATCGACCGAAACCCATTGTTGGACGAACTGCACGGTTTCATAGTTGAGATGGAACCGATTGAGGAAAGGATGTGCATGTCTAAGGCCTCACACCTTGCTGTCCCTAAACATCAAAGACCACCTATCTGGACAGAAGAAGCTGTTGGGTTTCACAAAAGAGTGAGGAGGATACATGATCATGTGAAGATTGTGGTTCCATGCACTGTATTTTAAGCTGAATCTCCTATTCCACCTAATAGAAGTATGCGGTTCAGTTCTCACATTGAGGTATTGGATGATCATCAGCCCGTAGAAGCTTCGCAGAGAGGGTTGCGATTTAGGGATGATGTCGATAAGGGCCCAGCAGAAGCAGCATTCATCGACACCGACTGGATACCATCGATCGACACTACCACTTCACCATCAATCGACACTACCACTTCACCATCGATCGACAATGGGCGCGTATTAGAGCTGAAGGAGTTCGATGTGTGTGGAAATCTTAGGGATGGAGATACCACACGCGATCAGACAAGTCTGGGGGAAAGAAGAGGAGGAATTGGAAGAAGAGAAAAAGGATCAAGGACGGTCCTCAGGTATCATTGATCCCTCGCTTCTCAGATGGTGTCAGGAAATCCAGAGTGCACAGTAGATGCTTCTCACAACCATTTGCAAAGCTTCGAGCGCTCCTTATTGCTGAGATGATAGACAAAGGAGAAGAATCTATGGAGGAGGCTTTCACACAAGAATGATAAAACTTCAGAGAGCAGACATTAAGACTTGTTTTGGAGCATGTTCTCTTCTCATCCGGACTAAATCAGATCTCCAAAGTCAAGCTAAATGACTATAACAAAGCGCTGAGTGGGAGGCAACCCACTATTAGGTATTTTCTTTCAGTTTAGTTTAGATTGTTACTGATTAACGTTTTTATTTATTGCGGTAAAAAAAAAGATCTGAGGAAGACGAGTTTGCACGAGAATCAACGATGGCTGCGCAGCATCGTCCATCGACATAGAATCGCTAGCATCGACCGATCGCCACTTAACAATGTCAATCGACAGAGCTTCAAAAGTATTGATCACCACTTAACTGTGTTGGTCGACACTCATATCAAAATCAGGTATACCGTTTTTGCTTGTTAAATATTGTCCTTATGATTTATTTTCCCACCGATCTTAGACTGTATAACACTGTTGACAGAGTTGTTTAAGTCTGGGGGAGTTTCTACTAATATTGTGTTTTAGTTAGGTATAAAAAAAAAAGTGATCCGAGTAGACGATTATAAAATCGACCGATGAGAGCATGTCGATATCGATCGACAGTACAACACCTGCAGCGACCGATGGTAACTCCTTTCAATCGATCGACACTTAACCCGGTCAGGTTATCGTTCTTACTTGTTAAATTGTGCACGTATGTTTATGTTATCACAATAACTCCGACTAGATATACACTGGGGACTGTGTAATTTAAGTATGGGGGGATGTTTACTGATATTAATGTGTTCATGATTCTTATCAAAATGTTTTCAAAAGAACTTTATTGAGTCAATAAGGGGATAATGAACTTATTAGATTTTTGCTTGTTATCTAACCATTCTTTAGCACCATTCTAGATTTACTAATTGCAGATAGTACTAAAGATACTAAAGTGGATCAACCTGTCAACTAATCACACTTGATGAGATTGTTTGAAGGAACCAAAGCTGACCTCCAACACTAAACTTGACACAATTGCTTGTCTTGGGGCTTGGTATACATGAGATCGGATTCTTCAAACAAGTCTGGAAGGTAAGGCCTTGTGTAGATTTATCACTTTTTCTCTCTCTATTTCAACCCTAGATTTATATGTAGAAATATTTATTTTCAAAAAAAAAACGAAAAAGAAATAAAGAAATAAATAAAATATTTATATATATAAATAAAATATATATATATATATATATATATAATAGGTGTTAGTTAGGTGGAATCCGAACATGACTTGGTGGGTACAACCATTAAGGCTTGCTTCATAAAGATTCCAACAAAAAGAATTCGAACGGGACTTGGTGGCGGCAATCATCAAAGTTAGATTCACATGAATTCTTGGATATAGGTCAAAAAGAAGTGAACAGGACTTTGGTGGCAACCACCATTAAGGCATGATTCATGGAAGTCTTTCCAATCTTGGTCAATGATCCTGCAATAGAAGCAGACTTTGACTAAAGAGAGAAATTAGTAGAGAAAAAAGATAGGAACTAATGTTTACCTGCATATCTAGATACTTGTTTGAAAATTCTTGCATCTTGTGATCGATACTCCCAAGGTAAAGCCTGCACTTTTATTCATGTTAAGAAATGAGGTTGGTAGAGGGGAATTTCAGACATGATTTGCTAAATTGTGGGCTAGGTGAATTTGGTTGCTAAGCTAGGATATGGTATAATGTGCTTTTGTGATTAGGACTTTTAGATTTGGATTGCAATATTGTAGAGGTGATGATTCTATCTTTTAAATCATGTGAGTCCCTGCTGTTTTCAAACATCTTTCAGAGAAACTGCCCGTCTGTTTTGCTTGAGGACAAGCAAAAGGGTAAGTCTGGAGGAGTTGATATACCATGGATTTCACCCATTATTAGCCATGGTATATAGGTGTTTTAATATATATTTACTATTATATAGAGTCTATTTAGAGTATTTATAGGTTTAGGGACGATTTGGAGAAACGTGGTGATTTTTGGTGTCTTTTGGAGCCTTTTGATGTATAGAGCTGCACAGACGCGTCAGATATTTAGCTATGGATGGAGACCTTTCCGCCGTTAGATTTATCCCATCTTCTGACACAAGATATTTATTTGAGTTAGCTTTCCAATGCCGCCAGTTTCAGGTTAATCAGCATCATGTAGAAGACGTTATGCCCGTTTTACTGAAGAGAGGTCAATCTGCCTCGCGAGAGAAAGCTGTTGAGGAGATAAAAGACTGTCGACCGATGAAACAGCATTGGTGTCGGTCGACAGTGATACCAGAATATGGGCTGAGCATATTTTATGACCGACTGAAGCCCAGAAGCAACCACAATTACCAGAATACCCTTGGACGACCTAAAACCTTATTTATGTGTTTTCTAAGCCATTGTTGACGGCTAAGCTTTCTATTATTCTTTTTCTACATTAGGAGAGAAAGGAGGAACTCCTTAAGAGTCCTCCTGGAACTCTTTTGGTTTTTATTATCTATTCTATTGCAGTTTTATATCTATTCATCTATGATTTTCTGTGACAACTTCATGGCTAAATAGATCCACCTGTTAGGTTTACGGTTCAGATAGGTTATGTGGGATTAGCCCCAAATTTAGAATTTCTAAGTTGTGATATTCATCATTGAGTCTGTTCTTATTGCTTGTTCTTGAGTAATTAACATGAACTTGATCATAGATTAATTAAGCACAAGCGAAAGCTTGGATTTTTATCTGACTTGTCTTCTCTGAGCTATGATTGATTGAAACAAACGAGAGTTGATCTAGAAACCCTAGTGAACATTTAATCAACCCGCGCTAAACATTACTAGAAGGGTGTCAATCGATTTTCCTAATGAGATATCGATCGACATGACGAAAGGCGTATCGGTCGATGCTCCTATAGAGACATAGATTGACGCTTTCTAAGATTCGACATCGAGAGTTTAAGGTCTTGGATCTAGTAATAGATAATCTAGAAATCGAGAGATGATCGGTTATTCTAATCGTTGAGTTCTATAATATCATGCTTTAATCTCTATATCATTATAATCCTGATTTCTTGAATAGAAACCCTAGATCTAGCAAATCATCCTTCCATCAAACAACTCTCTGCCAAGCTGAACAATTGTCTTGTTCAACTTGTTTGCTGCTTTATTTACTACTTTGCTACCTTTATTTAGTGCTTTAAACCTATTAGCCTAGCTCAATCCTATAAATATTTGATATTTTGTGTGCCCTAGGTGCCTGTGGATTCGATCCCTAAGTACTACAACTCGACCTCTTATTTGAGAGAGTATAAATCACTCCTTAGGGTAATTTAAGTGATATCAGCATTGTGGATGAAACTTAAATTTCTTCTCTTTCACAGCTTTATCTATCTTGTGAGATAGCACATTCATACACAACACAAACATATAAGGAGAAAGACATTATCCCTGTCTCAGTCCTCTTTTACTCTAGAAATACCCAGTGGATGAAACTGTTAGGAACTCCAATTGCCTCCAGACTTTGTAACACAAAGGACCACTGCACAAAATCAAAAGCCTTTGAGATATCTATTTTCTTCACGCATCTAGGAGAAATAGTTTCTTGTGATAGTCCTTAACTAACTCTGAAGCTAATAACACATTCTCCATCCGTAGTCTTCTTTTCACAAATGCAAACTGATTCTCTGAAACTATACGAGGTAGGATCATCTTAACTCTATTAGCTAGAATTTTTGACACCACCTTGTATAGAACATTGCAGCATGCAATTGGTATATATTCTCTCATCTCCATGGAGTGTATTTTCTTTGGAATAAGGGCTAAAATTGTAGAGTTAACACCCTTAGGAAGGAACCCAAACCTGAATACAGACTGAACTGAAACAATGAAGGCATGAGCTAGAACATACCATGTTGTTTTGAAGAACTCACATTGAAATTCATTAGGACTCGGAGACTTATTTGAAGGCATAGAAAATATCACCTTACGAATCTCCTCCTCTGAAACCTCGTCTTCCAGCATCCTAAAGTCCTCCAAAGTGCATCTAAACTCAAGTAAATCCTGCAACTCTTATGTAGTGGTGCCTTGGTAGTTATCAGGGTTCTGATTAAGAAATGCTGAGAAGCACCTCTCTACCTCTTCTTTTATATCCAATTGCTTTGTGACTGTATTACCCGCTTGACATCTTATCTCATGAATAGTGATTTGTGCTTGTCGCGATCTGATGGCATTATGGAATGTTTTGTTGTTTTGATCTCCAACATCCAGCCAATTATGTAGTTTTGCTCTCTGCTTAAGAAAATCCTCCTCTATACTAGAAACATGTAGCCATCTCTCATAAGCCCCAGCTTGCTCCTGAATGGTATTCTCACTTTGATTGGATAAAGTTTGTTGTTATTTTTCAGAAAGAATACCATGTGCCTCTTTTGCTCACTTCGTAAGATTTCCAAGTTTTTCCTTTCCAAACTCTCATATAAACGGCTTTAGGTTCTTTAACTTCTTTGAGAATCTGAACATTGCTGAGGTAGAGTGAAAAAATCTTGGTGTTGATTCCCAATACTCCTTGACCTAAGGGAGAAAATTTGGCAAATTTCCAATCGCATTGACATATTTGAAAGGCCTTCTCATTTTCTCACTAGGAGGAAATATTTGAATTTTGCATCTCATATGATCTGAAGAGTGATATCACTCAAATTACCCTAAGGAGTGATTTTACTCTCTTAAATAAGAGGTCAAGTTGTAGTACTTAGGGATCGAATCCACAGAGAGCTAGGACACACAATAGACTATAGAAATCAAGATTAATCTAGGCAAACTGTTTATAAAGCAGTAAATAACTGAGAGCAAGGTGAACAAAGTATTTGTTCGATTGGTCAATTGGGGTTGTAAACAATTAGGAGAAATAGCTAGACCTAGGGATTTATCAATCAAGAGATTCAATACTACAATCAATGATACTAAGGGTTTTACATATTCAATTCTAGAACTAGATTTTAGTAAGTATCAATCCAGCTCTCACATGCAATTGCTAATCAGCTGTCTAAGTCCTGTGTTCCAGCTTTCGCGTGCGAACCAGGAGCGAGCATCGATCGATGCTATAGCCAGAACATCGATTGATGCTTCTTCAGACAAGCATTATCGCACAGATCAATAATGTTCAATTAGCTCTAGACCAACTCTCGTATGCGCCTAGATAACTAATCCACTCAGGGTTCGGGTTCCGTTAATCAATTGCACTTTCGTACCCTTCAATTATCCTATGATTCTAGGTAAAACAATCTGTCACACTGTCGTGCTTTTCCAACTATTCCAGATCCTAGTATTACAAGCTACCTTAGTGTAGAAATCAGTAAACAACCCTAGCAATCCTAACAGATTATCAATATGACATTAAGCTCATGAAATCCCTAAATCTAACAGGATGAATTACTCAGACATGCAAGCAGTAACTCAAATCATAGTCCGAATAATAGATTAGATAAATCAATGGTAAAACCAATGGAGTTCCAATCAATCTCTTGAAGGAGAATTGATCTTCTCTCTAACCCTAAAAAAAGAATAATTAATAATAGAAAGCGTAGCCGTCAACAGTAGCTTAGAAACAACATAAATAGGGTTTCTGGTCGTCCATGGGTGTTTTGGTAACTTGGTGTGGCTTATGGGCTTCAAACGGTCTTGAAATATGCTTGGCCCACGTTCTGGCATCACTGTCGATTGAGACCAATGCTGTGTTATCGATCGACAGTCCTTCATCTCCTCGACAACTTCCTCTTGTGAGGCACACTGACCACTCTTCAGTAAAATGGGCATAACATCTGCTATAGGATACTGATTAACCTCAAACCGGTGGCATTGGAAAGCTAACTCAAAGCTCTATCTTGTGTCAAACGATGGGATCAATCTAACGGCAGGAAGGTCTCCATCCAGAGCTAGACATCTGACACGTATGTGCAGCTCTGCACTCAAAAGGCTATAGAATCACCATATTTCTCTAGAACGTATCTGAACCTGTAAACACTCTAAATAGACTCTATATCGTAGTATATATATCTTAAAACACCTATATACCATGGCTAATAATGGGTGAAATCCATGGTATATCAACACCCCCAGACTTACCTTTTTGTTTGTCCTCAAGCAAAACAGATGGGCAGTCTCTCTGAAAGAGGTTTGAAAACAGCAAGAACTCACATGATTTAAAGCTTTGAATCATCACCTCTGCAATATTGTAATCCACATCTAAGAAGTCGTAATCACAAAAGCACATTATACCATATCCTAGCTTAGCAACCAAATTCACCTAGCCAACAACTTAGCAAATCCTGTCTGACATTCCTCTCTACCAACCTCATTTCTTAACATAAATAAAAGCGCAGGCTTTACCTTGGGAATATCGATCACATGATGCAAGGATTTTCAAACAAGTATCTGGATCTGCAGGTAAAAGTTAGTTCCTATTTTTTCCCTCTACTAATTTATATCTTTAGTCAAAGTCTGCTTATATTGCCAGATCATTGACCAAGATTGGACAGGCTTCCAAGAATCAAGCCTTAATGGTGTTTGCCACCAAGTCCTGTTCACTTCTTTTTGACCTATATCCAAGAATTAATGTGAATCAAACCTTGATGATTGCCGCCACCAAGTCTCGTTCGAATTCTTTTTGTTGGAATCCTTATGAAGCATACCTTAATGGTTGTAGCCACCAAGTCCTGTTCGGATTCCACCTAGTTAACACCTATTATATATATATATATATATTTTTTTTTTTCTTTCTTTCTTTTTTCTTTCTTTTTTTTGAAAATAAATATCTCTACCTATAAATCTAAGGTCGAAATAGAGAGAGGAAAGGTGATAAATCTACACAAGGCTTTACCTTCCAGAGTTGTTTGAAGAATCTGATCTCATGTATACCAAGCCCCAAGACAAGCAGTTGTGTCAGGTTTAGTGTTGGAGGTTAGCTTTGGTTCCTTCAAACAATCTCAGCAAGTGTGAATATTTAACAGGTTGATCCACTTTACAATCTTTAGTATTATCTGCAATCAGTAAGTCTAGAATGGTGCTAAAGAGTGGTTAGATAACAAGCAAAAATCTAATAAGTTCATTATCCCCTTCTTGACTCAATAAAACTCTTTTGAAAACATTTTGATAAGACTCATGAACACACTAATATCAGTTCACCTCCCCCCCAGACTTAAATTACACTGTCCCCAGTGTATATCTACTCGGGGTTTGGGTGATAAATAAATCATAAGTACTCAATTTAACAAGTTAGAACGATATACCTGACCAGATTAAGTGTCGATCAATGGAAAGGAGTTACCATCGGTCTCTACAGGTAATGTACTGTCTATCGATATCGATATGCTCTCATCGGTCGATAAGCTCTCATCGGTCGATAAGCTAGGCAATCGTCTACTCTGATCTCTTTTTTTATATATATATATTCTAAATAGCTAACTACAAACACAATATTAGTAAACCTCCCCCATACTTAAACAACACTATCTCCAGTGTTATACAGTCTAAGATCGGTGGGGAAATAAATCATAAGTACAATATTTGACAAGGAAAACAGTATACCTGACTTTGAGGTGAGTGTCGACCAACCCAGTTAAGTGGCGATCAATACTCTTGAAGCTCTGTCGATCGACACTGTTAAGTTGCGATCGATCGATGCTAGTGATGTTCTGTCGATCGATGGTGCACATCCATCATCGATCCTCGTGCAAACTCATCTTCCTTGGATCTTTTCCTTCTACCTAATCGTGGGTTGCCTCCCACTCAGCGCTTTGTTATAGTCATTTAGCTTGACTGTGGAGATGTGATTTAGTCTGGATGAGTATGTGTACTTGCTCCAAAACAAGTCTCAGTGTCTCTTTTCCTCATATTGTGGATGCAGTTGAGAAAAGCTCTTGCAGAAACTTCTCCTTTTTCTCTCAGTTCTGGATCACATAGCACTATAACCATGGTAAAGGTTCAGAACCTCCTCTGCAGCGCACTCTATACTCAAGACTACCCTCTTGACATTACAAAGGAACTACTGTAGCGAATCTGCATCTGCATTCCTTTTCTTTTTCTTGTTTCTATTCTTGTTCCTTCCCCAAGACTTAGACTTTTCAGTCTCGGGCAGTTCTGAAACTCGGAGGGCATCGACCGATGCTGAAGGCTTCGTGTCGATCGATTCTGAAGACTGAGAGTCGTCAGATTCTGAAGGCTTATTGTCGATCGATTCTAAGGATTGGAAGTCGACCGATGCTGAAGTTCTAATGTCGACTGACGATGATTCTGGTATTGCAGGCTCGCGATCTGAATTAGTTGTAGGTCCTGGATCTTCAAGCATCTCTATGCATGAAATAAGCTCCTCACTTTTCTTCTTTTCCATGGGATCATAGAAGACAGTTTCATCAACATTAGTCAGACACATCTTATTTCTCTTAAGATCACAAACTGCCCCTACTGTAGCCATGAAGGCTCTTCCAAAAAGAAGTGGAGATGTCTTGCCTGATTTGATATCCATAGAATGAAAATCCACAGGGATAATGCATTCCCCGATCTCCACCTAAACATTCTTGATCATTCCTGCTGAGTTTACTCGGGAGCTATCCACGAAAGTGAAACTATCTTTAGAAGGTTCCATCTTCAGTCCTAATAGCTCAGCAGTGTCTATGGCCATGATGCTGACTGCAGATCCAATATCACATAGAGCGTTTGGTAAATGGTGGCTATGTATAGAGCATGGAATCAGGAACTTTCCAGGATCTTATTCCTTCTTCAGTGTCCTCTTGGGTTTACGGCTGACCTTGTTGAATAGGAGCTCAATATCCTTATCAGTCTCTCTGCTCTCTCTCTGAAGAAATTACCAAGTCTATACTTATGATATGCATCCTCAAATGACATATCCTTAGGAACCCTCTTCACCCTCTTGTGAAATCCTTCAAGTTCCTCTTTCTTAACTTCTCGCCTGAGGTGTTTGGGAATATAGGTTTTCCAAAATTTCACTCTCTTCTAAACTAGAATTTCTTCTTTCGTTGCCCGCTTTCCCATGCCAGGTTCATATCCGTCTGTTTGGTGTCGATCGATACCTGGTAGATGTCGTCGATCGATGCCAGGTTCATATCCAAAATTTCACTCTCTTCTAAACTAGAATTTCTTCTTTCGTTGCCCGCTTTCCCATGCCAGGTTCATATCCGTCTGTTTGGTGTCGATCGATACCTGGTAGATGTCGTCGATTGATACCTGGTAGATGTCGTCGATCGACACTCTCAACAAAAGAGGTTTCAGCTAGGGTTTGCTTTTCCTCTCGTGCTTCTGCAGATTGCTGACTTATCTTCTCTGTTGTCTTCAAGCAAACTGATGTCTGAGATGGATTTTGAGAGGCCTTCAAGCGGTGTGCATCAAGATCTGGTAAATGTACTTGGTATGGTATTGGCGGTTGTCGATCGCTGCTCTTCTGTTGTTGTCGATCGATGTTCCCATGTTGCTGTCGATCGATTACATTGTGTTGTTGTTGATCGATGTTGTCCCTTTTAACTCGAGCTAGGGTGGGAGGATGCGGGTGTCGAGTGGCAAAATCTGAGTGGCTCTAAATTCGAACAGTTTTGTCTGATACCAACAGTGGTGTTGCTCGATTCTCGGCTGATGATGTCGATCGGTGCTCAGCTGTTGATGTCGGTCGGTGCTCAGCTGTTGATGTCGGTCGACACCAGTACGAGCTACCTATGGACATGCAGCTTTTGACTAGGAAAGCATCTTCTTCCAGTTTTTCCTGCTTGAGCACTAACCTGGTGCCTCTCACTTTCCATAGCTTTCCCTTTGACCAGAGCTTTTTGCTTCTTCACAGCTTCTGCAGTCTGAGAAACCTGGGCATCTAGCATCATGACATGGGCATCTAATGTTTCAAGTTTTCCATTCAGCTCTTTGTAGAGAACATCCAACCTCAGATTTAAGTATGCACTCGTCTTCTGCTGAATTTTCAGGACCTTCTCTATCATAGATTCCATCTTTTCTATATAGCCCTGATCCTCATCCTTCTCTACAACATGTTCTATTCTTTGGTTGCATCATCCTTCTGGATGCCAGACACAAAGTCCTCGAGTGTCTCAAAATGATCCGAGGGATTTTCTTCAGGAAGACTATGATAAGGGTGCTGGCCCACATGAGAGAAGTGTGTGGGGTGTATTTGAAATCCCTGGATTTATAGAAGTTGAATCGCAGACCTGTTGGTGTAGAACTGACTAGGCCTGGTCAAATCTGCTAACGATCTCTGAAGAGAAACTTTATCCTTGGTGGCAGCAGATGGCTCAAGGATTGCAGTCCCTTGTCCATCTATCCTTTGACCTGCTGCATTACACATAAGACCTCCAGGGTCATGCAGGTCTCCATTCTCATCCCTCTGTAGCACAAGTGTCGCGACCATGTCTGTTCGCGGATTGGTATCGACCGATGTTCGAGTTGAACTGTCAATCGTCGCTCTGTCACAAATGTCGATCGACGTAGTAGAGGTGGTGTCGATCGACGTAGTAGAGGTAGTGTCGATCGACGTAGTGGAGGTGGTGTCGATCGATGATATGTGTTTCTCTTTGCGGATCGAGCGTTCCAAATGTGCTGGGTCTGAGAAGAAAAGTAATTCCTCCTTGCTGCTTCTAGTACTGATAGGCATGTACCTGAAAGACAAGAAAGTTTTTTATGTAAGTAACTATGACAGTAAATAAAACCTCGACTAAACCTATTAATCAAGTCTAATGGCGATCAAAGCTCCCCGGCAACGGCACTAAATTTGATATTACTCAAATTACCCTAAGGAGTGATTTTACTCTCTCAAATAAGAGGTCGAGTTGTAGTACTTAGAGATTGAATCCACAGAGAGGTAGGGCACACAATAGACTATAGAAATCAAGATTAATCTAGGAAAACAGTTTATAAAGCAGTAAATAAATGAGAGCCAGGTGAACAAAGTATTTGTTCGATTGGTTGATTGGGGTTGTAAACAATTAGGAAAAATAGCTAGACCTATGGATTTATCAATCAAGAGATTCAATACTACAATCAAGAATACTAAGGGCTTTATAGATTCAATTCTAGAACTAGATTTTAATAAGTAGCATTCCAGCTCTCGCATGCAATTGCTAATCATCTGTCTAAGTCCTGTGTTCCAGCTTTCGCGTGCGAACCAGGAGCGAGCATTGATCGATGCTATGGCTAGAGCGTCGATCGATGCTTCTTTAGACAAGCGTTATCGCACAGATCAATAATGTTCAGTTAGCTCTAGACCAACTCTCGTATGCGCCTAGATAACTAATCCACTCAGGGTTAGGGTTCTGTTAATCAATTGCACTTTCGTGCCTCTCAATTATCCTATGATTCTAGGTTCAAACAATCAGTCACACTGTCGTGCTTTTCCAACTATTCAAGATCCTAGTATTACAAGCTACCCTGGTGTAGAAATCAGTAAACATCCCTAGCAATCCTAAAATATTATCAATATGACATTAAGCTCATGAAACCCCTAAATCTAAGAGGATGAATTACTCAGACATGCAAGCAGTAACACAAATCATAGTTTGAATAATAGATTAGATAAATCAATGGTAAAACCAATGGAGTTCCAATCAATCTCTTGAAGGAGAATTGATATTCACTCTAACCCTAAAACAAGAATAATGAATAATAGAAAGCGTAGGCGTTAACAGTGGTTTAGAAATAACATAAATAGGGTTTCTAGTCGTCCATGGGTGTTTTGGTAACTTGGTGTGGCTTCTGGGCTTCAAAAGGTCTTGAAATATGCTTGTCCCACGTTCTGGCGTCACTGTCGATTGACACCAATGCTGTGTTATCGATCGATAGTCCTTCATCTCCTCGACAGCTTCCTTTTGCGAGGCAGATTGACCACTCTTCGGTAAAACGGGCATAAGCTCTGCTACAGGATGCTGATTGACCTCAAACCGGTGGCATTGGAAAGCTAACTCAAAGCTCTATCGTGTGTCAAATGATGGGCTCAATCTAACGGTGGAAAGGTCTCCATCCATAGCTAGACATCTGACACGTATGTGCAGCTCTGCACTCAAAAGGCTCCAGAATCACCATATTTCTTCAGAACGTACCTGAACCTGTAAACACTCTAAATAGACTCTATATCGTAGTAAATATATCTTAAAACACCTATACACCATTGCTAATAATGGGTGAAATCCATGGTATATCAAAGAGCCTTGTGGTTCGAATACTGAGTAAGCACTTGAGGACCTCTGTAATGCAGTATCATTCATTAGAACCCTATCCAGTTTCTTAAAGATTACTCCTTCCCCTCTCTTATTGCACCATGTGAACAGGAGACCCAGATAACCCATACCTGTGAAATTGCAGTGAAGAATCATTCTCTGAAAATCTCTCATACCACTCGGAAGCCTTTCCAAATTAGAGAACCCTGAACTTTCCTTAATTAGCTTCTAAAATCTCATTAAAGTCTTCCATAGTCATCCATGCCTTGTTTTGAAACAAAGCCAAGTTTTTGTGGTGACAAAGATCCTCCCACAACTCCTTTCTTCCTATAACCAAATTACTTGCATAGACAAATGTACAAAAAAACTCCTCCTGATCTTGCAAACAAACAGAACAGGTAATCAACTGATCTGTTTTGTAGACCGGAGTCATACAAACCGCTTCTCTCCAAACTAACCAGATTCTTCCTCCTTGACTATATTCATAGTTATTCATGTATGACCAATCTCTAAAAACCGTATTTAAAACTTTTTCTACCTTACTTTCTTTCACCCTTGTTTCCAAAATACATCCAAACTTCAAATCATTATTTTTAACCCACTATTTCATCACGGAATGCTTCAAATGTTTGTTAAAGCTGCGAACATTACAGAAAAAACTCGACATGATTAGTTTTTATGTCGAGAAGATCGACCTTATGCTCTTCACTTGATTTGCATCCTAAGCTTTAGCCTTCTGACCTCTTCTCATCCCTTTCCGCCACCCTGCCTTATCCTTCTCTCTTACTTGTTGATTCAATATATTATCTTTCAACAGATCACTCTCTAACTCCTTTGTATACTCATTTTCTTCATCCATTTCAATTTCCATATTTTGTTGCTCCTCTACTAGTATTTCTCCTTCCTCCTCTTCATCCATACTAAGAACTGAGTATTTAGATGCTGATATCTTAATGTCTACAGTGTTCTGAGCAGAGGTGGCTGGTGATCTCCCTACTTTCGCTGGAGAAACCAGTGACCAATTGCTTGTAACATTGACCTCCAGTCCATCAGTTTTCCCATTCTCTTTCTTATTTGATTCCTCCTTATCATCTGTTTCAGCCTTCTGCCCATTTGCCTCTGCTTTCTTTACAATACCTTCTCTTTCCCTTTGTACCTCATATGTTTCATTCTGCTGCTCTTTAACTACACTTTTCTGACTAACTGCTTTCGCTACACTTCCTTCATTAGGTTGTTTGAGAATGGGAGTCTTCCTTGTGCTTCTTCTCTTTTCCTTTCATTGCACACACCGTTTCTCCATGGCCCCATTTATCGCATAGTTTGCATCTTGCTGGCAACCATGGATAGTAGAAATCCGCTGTAAACTTCTTGCCTTCCTTCAAGAAAGTGATTTCTTTTGGTAGAACCTTTGAGACATCCACATTAACAAACACTTTCGCCAATTCAAAGTTTGTACAAACAATGGTTGCCGGATGAAAGTTTTACCGGGAATCCAACTGTGCTAGTAATGAAACCGAGTCCTTCCCACGAGAACATATGAAGTGGAACCTTCTCCAAGTGACCCACATATAAATCACTTCCTCCTCTTGTGTCTCTTCTTCTATTCTCGGTGTCCATTTTGAAACAACCATTCGCACACCAAAAATATTCCACAGGCCTCGTCGAAGGATATTTTCTCTAGCTTTCTGGGTAGAGACCTTGAACCTCATCGTAGTAGCATTAACTTCATAAACATCCACCTTTTCAGAGGAATCTCCATGGGGCCATATTTTGTTTAGAACCAATGTGGACCTTCGCTACATGAGGAGCCAGATCCAGAAATGTTCCGACGACAAAATTTTCCCATAGCGGAGTTGAATTAGCTAGAATCTCATCTGGAATCTCCACCGTATGCATACCATCCTTGTTTGACACCTCCACCTCGTACATCTTCAACGTTTTCTTATCATGTGCCACCAACACCCAACTCTGATCTCTTTTCTTCAAATCCGCAACCTGATCTTAGTCGCCCTGATTCACACCACCTCCCGAATACTCCTTATTCACCATATCTCCTCCCGGCGGATCTGTCAAATCAGGCGGAAGAGCCAGATCCATCTCTGAAAACCCTTGTCGCACTCAGAATCGCCCAAATAATCGCCTGATCAAAACGCAGCGTGTTTCTCTAAAGTTCAACTTTCTTTCAGATGTTACATGCAAGCCTGCAGCAGAAAAATCTAAACCAGAATCTAGAAAGGATATTAAATTTTCAATTTTAGTCACTCAATTAGAAGGAATGTTACGGAGAAAAATAATAAGAAAACATAGACAAACAAAATGAGAAGATATTACAAAAGATAGCGATAATGACTACGATGTGTGTATATATAAAATATGTTTTGTGTAAATTTTTTTGTTGAAATAAATTTGATATTTATTTAGCGATTGCATGGGTGATGGACATGATAGGTAACAACTAATTTTAGTTTGGCCTTCCAAATCAACTGAATACAACAGTTTCTAAGTTTACGAACGGATTAGCCCAACAAATTGAATTGTATCCTATGGTGTCAAAAAGTATTTTACAATACATTTACAAAGTTTCAAATAACTTATTTTAAGTCAATATCTATTAAAAACATAATGAATTTGACATCAAATTAAATTCAACAACTAATAAAAAACCAAGGATTGATAAAAAAAATATCATCGCATATCTTTTTCAATATCTCTTGGAATAGCGCGGTTAAAAACTCGAGTAGGTGTAATAAATGGATGAACTCTCTTTTTAGATATACAAATAAGGTTTAAAGCATCATTTTATATCTGTCTGGGTACACATGTACAATGTAGTGGAGTTGTTTCGAACATGGATCGCTTAGCTTTCCAAAGTCTAGAATATCACCAGATCAAATTAATATTGTATATAACTCATGTGTCATTTGATAATATTTATGATTTGTTTAGATGGATATTATTTGATTTTTATGTGTCTAACTTTAATTTTAGTAAACATTTTAAATATATTGTTACATTTTGAAGTTATATACGATATGACTCTATGAAACATTATTCTTATGTCTTGATCAGCATTAGTAGTATAAAATGATTTACATGTAATTTGCATTATTATCAATTTTAAATAAATACAATATATTCTTATAATATTTTCTTATACTAAATTCATCTTTTGAAATAGTAAAATAGACAAACACCCTCAAAACATGAAAATAAATATTTATAATTTATACTTTATATACAGTATATTTTAATTTATTTAATTACACTATTTGGAGAGTACATATATTGTTCTTTCTGTTATTAAGATTCAATAAAATATATCAATTATAATTGAATTAACAATATTTGACATATTTGTATTTAGAATTCCATATTTATTCTACATGTATTTAATATTAATAATTTCTTATTATTGTAAAAGTTTGAAAATACATAATCGTGCTACATATAATCACTTTTATTATTATTGAAAACTGAATTATTTAAGGCCAAGACTAATATTGAGCTGTACATTAGAGTGGTTTTAGATATAATTGTTGTACAATTAAAATGGCTTATCTATTATATCAGCCAAATCCTCCGTTGCCTCCGCCGTTGCCTCTGCCTCAAGCCAGTCTCGGGCGTGAGGTCGTCGCTCCTCCCCGTCTCCTCATGTCTTTGTCGCCTCTCCTCTTCACTGTAGCATCCTTCCCATCCGAAACTCGTAGCTCCTCCACCGCTGACATAATCTTTCCTTTGCTTCTCATCGACGAAATCCAGTATTTCAGGACTTCAGTATATGTTTGGCTCTGTCTCACGTCTGCTTTTCCACATCCTCCTCTACATACCTCTCCTGCTCCACCAGATAAAGCCAATCTTGGACCGGTTCCGTCATGCTGCATCGCATCTTTATTAGACCGGAGTCGGTATCCAGCGTCCCACCTCAGCACCGCCGTACACTCTCCAAGCGAGCGCTGCGGATCTGCCACCGTCGGCTCTACTTCCCGTCCACACGCCATTTCCAAAAGAAACTGTTTCCACAATTTGGCGTTAAAAGGAGGGGGGTACAGATCAATCCAACTCGCAGCCACAAAACACTTGGTCAAATATGGCTACAGACCCTCATAATAATCAACCAGCTCGTGTCGGCGATATCACCGACGACAACGTTGAAACTACTCCAGCAGTTTTGACCTGTTTGGAAGTCAGACGAACGTTGAAACTACTTCCGACAATCTAACTAGTTCTCTAGTCAGACAGGTCAAAACCCTAACAGCGATAACTCGGGCAGTTTTCCAACGCGGAACTACAAGAGCCCACAGTGGAACAAGGCTCGATTTCGCGTCCCCGCTGGACAGGCCCACAAATTCGCAGGGAAATCCGTCAGGACGAAGCCCTGACGAAATGACTCCTATCGTAACGCGGCAAAACCTGAAAAATCTTCTGCCTCCCGAACTGGAAACAGAGGATAATGAAGTCGAGCGAGTCAACTTGGATCCCAGCGATCAATCCGATCATTCGAACGAGGATGCTGATGTGCATTCGAGAAGGACAAGGAGTCGCAGGACTCGGAAAAACTCTTTGTTCGATAAACCCATGACGGAAGAAGAAGAAAACATCTACTTGGTAGAACAAGAGAAAGTAGCTGAAGAATATGCTCGGATCACTCGCATCTAACACCGACAAAATCGGAAAACTGCTGGCGATGATCTTGACGAGACTCGCGATCTCCGTGATTATATCATAAAGACGGCTGCGGAAGTAAAAGAGGTGAATTCTCAAATTCACAATGCTACCAGAGCAACACCCGAGATCGAAAGACTTCTCGAAGAAGCTCGGAAAACTTCACCGCTCACATCACTAAGACAAAAATCTCATACCCTAAAAAGATCAAAATTCCCGTGTACAACGGCACCATGGATCCCAAAGAGCATCTGCAAACCTTCCAGATTGTGATGGGTAGGGTCAAACTCAGGGAAAACGAAAGACACACAGGCTATTGCCGCCTCTTTGTCGAAAATCTCCAGGGAGCGGCACTCGAAAGTTTTCTCGCCTAAAGAAAAATTTCATCAGAATTTCTGCCACCTCGCTTTGGACTTTCTCAAGCAGTATTCCACGTTCATGGATAGAGAAAACTCCGACGTCGACCTTTGGAGTCTATACCAGAAGGAAGACAAACCTCTCAGCGACTTCATGAACAGATTCAATATCGTCATGTCAAGAGTCAGCAGGATCGGCGAAAAGGTGGCCATAGACGTGCTCAATAATTCCGGAAGCGGATATCTATCGAAAACCTAGCACGATCCAAGATGCCCTCCACAAGGATATTGACTAAATCATCATCGAAGAGGAGATGAAAGTCTTAGTCGCAGAAACACAAATCAACGAAGGCATCTACGAAAGACGCGGCATCGAAGCAAAAGTTATAAAGAAAACTTCTCGTAACGACAAGTATGTCCATCACGAGAGGGAGAAAGTCCTAGGAGCACATAACTACGCCATTAACTCCGCACTTGAACATGGAAGAATGTCTGGAAACACGTGGACCTGCCAGCCAAAAATGCTCAAGGGAACCGGTTGAGCGAGAACGGGAAACCCGGAAGGAGACCTGATGACAAAGGCAACGACAACAATCGCCGAAGAGTGAACATGATCATCGGAGGGTCGCAATATTGCCATGACATTGTATATTGATAAAGGCCGACTCGATTACAAATTGGTCGCCGCCGATCGACGTCCCGAACAACACAATCACATTTAAGGAAAACGAAACCGTCGAAATCGACAAACCTAACTATGATCCACTCCTCATTGAGCTCATGATCAAAGACTCGAATTCTTCAGGATCCTCATAGACACGGGAAGCACTATCGATGTCGTCTTTCGCAGAACCCTCCAAAGGACGAACAACAACTTAGGCGAAGTCGTACCAATGCTGAAACAGCTAATTCATTGTTAGGCACAACGTCATTGACTCTCGGGTCGATTAATCTTCCAGTCATGGCCGAAAGAGTCACAAAAATCGTTGACTTCATAGTTGTAGATCATCCGACCATTTATAATGTGATCATGGGAACACCCTGAATAAATTCCATGAAGGCAATCCCATCGACTTATTAACTTTGCATCAAGTTCCTAACTCCTAACCAAACCGCAACAGTGTGGGGATGCCAAAAACAGTCGCGACTCTGCTTCTTGGCCAAACTCAAGCTTTGACAAGTCACGACTACTTCAATAGTAAAACCCAAGCAAACGAAGACAACCCAACACTCGACCGAAAACGCTTCAGAAAACGACGACCCATAATCGTCTACTCAAGCAACTTATGCGGAAGAAGAAAACAAGCAGACTTCCGAGCCTAACGCTTCAGACAACCCGGAAAAATCAAAAATTCGCCGATCCAGTAACAACCACAACGGCTAAGACGATCGACGCAACCTCACCAAACGAGTAAAACACTTGATATCACTCAAATTACCCTAAGGAGTGACATTACTCTCTCAATTAAGAGGTTCAGTTGTAGTACTTAAGGGATCAAATCCATAGGGAACGTGGGCACACAATAGACTTTAGAAATCAAGGTTAAGGTAGACAATCAATATTAAAACCAGTAAACAAAGCAGTAAATTGATTGGTTTGTAAGTTATAGGAGAAAATGCAAGATCTAGGGATTTATCAATCAAAAGATTCAATACTATAATCAAGGATGTTAAAGGGTTTATAAATTCAATTCTAGAACTTGAATTCAATAGCAACCAATCCAGCTTTCACATGCAATTACTAATCAGATGTCTAAGTCCAATGTTCCAACTGTCGCGTGCGAACAAGGAGCAAGCGTCCATCGATGCTATGTCCTGAGTGTCGATTGATGCTTCTTCAGACAAGCATTAATGCACAGTCGATATTGTTCAACTAAAACCTAGACTAACTGTCGTATGTGCCTGGGTATCTAATTCACCAAGGGTTCGGGTTCCGTTAATTATTTGCACTTTTGTGCTTCTCAATTGTCTTATGATTCTGGGTTCAAACAATCAGTCACACTGTCATGCTTTTGTAACTATTCCAGATCCTAGTATTACAAGTTATCCTGGTGTAGAATTCAATAAGCTAACCTAGCAATCCTAACAAATTATCAGTTTGAGATTAAGCTCATGAAATCTCTAAATCTAACATGGTGATTACTTAGACATGCAAGCAAAAACACAAATTATAGTCTTAATAGACAATAGATAAAAAATCAATTGTAAAACCAATGTAGTTCCAATCAATCTCAGAAGGAGAATTGATCTTCTCTCCAAACATAAAACAAGAATAATGAATAATAGAAAGTGTAGCTGTCAACAATAGCTTTTAAACACACATAAATAGGATTTAGAGTCATCCAAGAGCATTCTGGTAATTTGTGGTGGCTTATGGGCTTAAGTCAATCATGAAATAGAGTCGTCCCTTCTTCAGGCATCACCGTCGATCGACACCAAGGCTGTGTCGTCGATCGACATTCATTCATCTCCTCGACAACTTCCTCTCACAAATCAGACGTACCACTCTTCAGTAAAACGGGCATAACTTCTGCTATAGGATGCTGATTGACCACAAACTGGTGGAATTAGAAATATAACTCACATCTATATCTTGTGTTAAAATATGGGCTCAATCTCACTGTGGAAAGGTCTCCATACATAGCTAAACGTGTAACGCGTCTGTGCAGTTCTGCACCTCAAAAGGCTCCAAAATCACCAAAGTTCTACAAAACGTACCTGAACCTGAAAACACTCTATAACATACTCCAAACCCATATAATAGACTTTAAAACAATCATATATCATGGTATAAAAGTGGTAAAATCCATGGTATATCAACACTCATAGCAACAAACTAAACTACGAGACAGATTGATCCTCGAAAGGGGTACGTAGGCAACTCATGGCAAGATGAGTTCAGCTTTCCCCCTCTTAAAAGAAAGGGGGGGATTAGGTGTGTATACATATACTCGTATATGATATCACTCAAATTTCCCATATAAGTGATTTATACTCTCTCTCAAATAAGAGGTTGAGTTACAGTATTTAGGGATTGAATTCACGAGGAGCTAAGGCACACAATGGATCTACTAGTTTTGTGGTTAAGCTAGGCAAACATGTTTAAATGTAAATAGCAGGGTTGTGAACAAGTAATTGTTCAATTGATTGACTGGGGTTTTAAGACAGATATGAAAAGCGTTAGACTTAGGGTTTCTATTTAGACAATCCGGATTATAGAGATATAGATACTAAGCATATATTGGATATTTTAGAACTCAAACAATAAGAATAGTCGATCAACTTTCGTATTTTTAGACTATCTATCTTCAGATCTAAGAACTCAGCTGTCGCTTGTTGGCTTGTTGGTCTTGAGAAAGTGTCGATCGATACCAACAACGGGTTATCGGTTGATACACCTTTCACGTCGATCAATGAAACTAATGACTTGTCGATCGACGTACCTTCTAAGGAGCTTTAACGCACGGGTTTGACGTGTTCAATAGGTTTAACTAAATCAGGTCCCGCTTGTTTCTAACAATTCTAGCACAATCTAAACTAATTGAGACAGAGAACCAAGCTTCCGCTTGCGCCCTAATATCTATAGACAAGGTCCTAGTTAGCTACTCTAGAACACATGCATTAAGAACAGTTTAATTGATGGATATCCTAATACTTAGCAATTCTATATTTTGGGTTAATCCCTCATGAATAACTGAACCCTAAATCTAACAAGGAGAACTACTCAGATATAGTTAAGCAATTCATCACAAAGGAATATGAAAACTGCATATATAAATAAGAGTAGAAAACTGGAGTTCCTATCACAAATCTCTGAAGGAGTTCTTGGATTTTCTCTCCAAACCTAAGACTCTAAGTATTTTGCTGTATGAAAATATGAAAGCGTGTGTTGCCTAGAACAATGGCAGAGCACATAATTATTAGGTTAAAACTCGTTAGGGATAATCTTGTAATTCTTGTGGGACTTGAGCTTAAAGTCGGCTAAAACCAATCTGGCCTTTGCGCGCTTCCCCGTCGATCGACAACACATTGTGTGTGTGTCGATCGATTATCATCCTCGATCATCGATCGCTAGGATGGTCGATGGTCAGCTACGGGTCTTTATCATTTTATCTCCAAAATGCACCAAAATCACCACTTTCCTCCAAAACCTGAAAACATACTAAAAACACTCCAAAACAACTACAATGTATCTAAAAACACCAATATACACCATGACTAAAAGTGGGTGAAATCCATGGTATATCAGTATACTCCCACATTTTATAATATTCGCACTTGTACTCGAAATTTTACAAAAATATATAATAAAATAAATTTAAAAAAAGTCGATAATAAGACAACGCAATACGACTTCTAAAGGTCTTGCAAAATTTATTTTATCACAGGAATACCTGATCTCACAGATTACCTTACGGCCACACCGGCAACCCACGATTCGACCAAAACACCTAAGTAAGAACAAACAATTATCGTATAACCCGGAAACGAAAATCATACGAAAGAAAAATCTATATCCTAAACAACCAAACGGTTAACGAAAATTCTAAACACTTTCAAACAAACTACTCCCAGTCGCACGATGGAATAAGATCTTCGACCAAAACACAAAATTCTCCCTAATAACTTAAAATCACCTTACCCAAAGGAAAAAAAATATATTTTCAGAAAGAACGAGACGTCGCAGACTTTCGAAAATATATTTCCAGAACTCGAATAAACTACTAGAACAGTACTTACGTGACTAGAAATTAAATGACTAACTCAGGTTAGAAAAGACAATTACCTGCTCTTACATCACGTTCGTCGACTGGCCTCGATGGAAAAATCGACTGTTCTCAAAACGAACGCTTAGCCCGACCTGATCCTCTCATAAAAGTGCTTCTCCAACATCCGACTCAAGGATAAGCGCGCTATAGAAATACAAAATTTTGTTCAGTACTTCTTAGACTTTAAAACTGTCCGGAAAGATACTTGATTTCCGATGGATGCAAATCACATAAGCTGAGAACTCATCGCAGATTTAAATATCGAGATGGAGTCAGGTGAAAATCGCAAACGAGTCAACTAAGCCGGGATCGACCCCGCATACTCCAGACACGAAAGTAAACCTAGGTCTTACCCTAACTCTACTCCAAACTCTCAAAGGCATAGTATCACTGATACAAGATACAAAAAATTGCCTATTTGTTGATACTTGGAAGTTCATAAACTTTTTCAAAATCTTATAAACTCGAAAATCTCCACTTTAACACAACTACAAGTATCACGATCCGCTAGAACGAAGGAAATGAGGAACATCCTCACTCTCTCATTGTCGTTGATGCTTTGAGAAAAGCTACAAAACGAAAATATATTAGAAAGCCCTAACGGGCGAGTACGATACAAACTGATAAAACATGACATAAATAGGGAAGACATTCCCTTCGAATACAAAACCCATCACGGGTTTAATACATATCATAAACAGGGAACTTACTCCCTTCAAATAAAGACACCGATCATGGTTCTGACAAAAAGTTACCGGACATCGATCCTCCGATCGAGTAATCACTGACACTAAGCGGAGCCGGAAGTTGATCCACCTCGCCATCCTCGAGGAGTTAGAAGGAAATTTGGTAACCAGATTAACCAAGTATGAAAACTAACCCCCATGCATAACCACGACGCTTCCGTAAACTTCATCGATCCAACATACTCGTTGCCAGCCAAAGGCTGATCGAACGGGACATCAAATGAAGAAAAGCAAAGAAGTTCGACTGGTACCACTTCCGCTGCCGGTAAAAAAGACTTGGCACCAATCATGCACTTCTCCTTCAGCAGTCGTGCCATCATTTTCATCAACGACAACTTGCTTGTTCTTGGGATACCTTTCCCTCTCCCTCACCACGGGAACTTCATACGGAAATTATTCTTGCATGGTCGGCTCCTAATCCTCTTCCACTAACCAGTGAGGCTGAGCTCGGATCGATGATGCTCGACCGTTGCGCTAACTCGTCTCGGGGAGAAATAGCCCCAATAGAATGGAGCACCACGAAGAATATCTCGAATGATGAACACGTCCTCGGGATGTGGAGGAATAGGATTATAAACTGCAAAATAAAGAACACAAATATATTTTTATATGTCGGCGAAACAAAGGATCACCGAAGTATCCAACCATGATACGCTTTCGGACCCATCTTCGCCTGAAAATGGGAATGCATTCTTCTACAACGGAGGCACTGTTCATACAGACGAAAAAATAGTAGTGCTGCCAGTCGTGAAAGTTAAAACTAAGCCCCTTGATCATCACCATATGTGGCCTCGACTTAAAGCAATATGTGAGCGGTGATCCTGTGTCTTGCAGAAACAGAAAAGCCTCGAGGTAATCGGCACTGAGAGTCATCCCTCGCTCAAAACTCAGAACCATGATGCACCCTTGGGTAGCGCACCGGACAAAACAGACATGCATGGCTTGATCATGGGAAGCAATTAAGATATATGTTCATTGTTTGACTCATATGTTCCAAACCATGAGGCTTCTATGCATGAAATCACTTGGAGAATGTTCTCAACTCATATTACATAGCTCCTCTAAGAAGAATCAGATCAAACGGAGTTCATATCTGACAGTTATTCGATTTACAAATCATGCGATCTTCAGTTCTCGCGAATTCAGACCACCCGAGAAGCTGGAAATGACTTACCTTCTTTCTGATAAACCAATGACCAATTCAATCATACCAAAGGTGACTATTTATGTTCTAAATGTCCAAGAAAGCTTTGGGCTTGATGGTTTTCAAAAATATTCAAAAATAGACTTGTTTGGGCCAAATGGAGAAATCGATAATATTGTCCAAGGAAAAGATGGATTTCGACCAGGCCTCAAAGGAACATGTCTTGGTCCCTATCAGGAGCATATTCTTCATTTTTCAAAGTCCTGGTTGTGACTATATCAAGAGGCAGTCCAAGTTTCAGTCAAAGACTTTATTTAGTCAACTCTTTATTTCTAGTTTCAATATCTTGTTTTTAGCACATTCTTCTTTGGATTTCTACAACTTGTAATCCTATAAATAAGACCTAAGAGCCACAAAATAAATCATTGATGTTTCCCCTTTTATTGAGTTTATCTCATTTGTTCTTTGTAGAAGAACACTTCTTGTTTCTTGTTGAGTTTCCTCCAAGCAAACATTCTCTATTTCGTTGGACTTGTGCGTCATATCAAGAAACGTTTAGAAGCCCTTCTTTTGTTGGACTTGTGCGTCATATCAAGCAACAACTGAAGTCTGGTAGTATCAAGAGACTTCCCCCCCCCCTCTTGTGTCACCATTCAATCCATCAGTTCTCCCTTTTTGGCGAGTTCATATCCTTAAGTCTGATTGAGTGATCCTTCTCTATTTAGGGTGTATCAAGTGGTATCAGAGCCACTCAACCGGTACTATCTTTTCATCTTCTCATCTTCCATTTTCTAAAACACTTCTTCTTCATCTTTCTATCTCAAATCCGGGCCATCTCTTTACCAGCCATATTAAAAAAAAAAAAGAACTATAAATTAAAAAGAATCAAAAGTTTGATTTGTTTGGCTAGGTGGTGGAAGAGAAATCATGTTGGCTGAGGAGATCCAGCCTTAGAGTGGTTAATACGGATTTCAAAACGAAAAATCTCTTATCTTTCTATCTAGTTCCATCCCTTGTTTACTTGGAGAAACCATTGGGTTACTTGATTTGTTCTCTTAGAACTTTGAGAGGAGACTCTTGAGTGATCACTAAAATCCGAGAAAAACACTTGAGTGGGTGAGGATAAACACTTGAGAGTGTGAGGTTTTTATCTGTTAACCTTTTGTGTTGAGTATTTTTCAGGGATAAGATGTTTGGTCTTCTCATGAAAAGTACCAAAGCAACATCCCAACGACAAGCTATTTTTCAATATTCATCTCAAAACTTGTTGAATATTTTTGATGAGTCTGTTACTGTGCAGGAAAGGCCAACCCTAAGAAGACACATAAGATGCCAAACAGGAGGTGCAAAGAGCAGTTCAAAACGTCCAGAGACGAAGGTGACCAAATGAGGCGTTTCCTTCAGTTTGATGTCCAAGAGTTTTGTGATAACCTTTGAGAAGGAGATGTTGAAAACCCTTATGGACGTCAGCAAGATCCAAATGAAGAGTACAAACCACACATGCACCAGTAGCTGAACCATCAATATTCATCAGTGAAGAACCCAAAGGTAAATCTGAAAACAACCTTGAAGATCTAAAAGATTTTTCAGATTCTTTACCAATTTTTGATGAATATGATGAAGAGCTGATTGAAAGTTTGATCATTTGTGAGGATGAATGTGATCTTCCTTCTCCAAAATCTGATTTTATGTTTGATGATGAAGAGACTAATGGACTAACCTGTTTTGAACCGGAGCATCCGAGTAGTCTTGTTCTATTTTCACAGAGGATTTTCAGGAAGAGCCATTCAACTACTCAAGGACCGCTTCTTGGCACTAGGAGACCCATAGACGATGATCTGGGTCCCATCTTTGATGAGGAAGACGAACCTGGTCCAACCATTGAAGCGGAAGCACCAAGCGTAACATCCATCATCATGGAGAACCAACTTTGCTTTGATCCCGACACAACTCCTACGCCTTTGTCCACAGATATTCAAGAGCACTGTGACAAAATTGATTTGATTAATTCTCTGCCTGAAATATTTGTTAAGATCAGTTCTGAAGATGTGAAACGTTTTGGTTTTGACAAAGTTAAAGAATTTCGTGTTTCAAACTCTATTTTTGGAAACATGGTTAACTCTTTTCAAGTGTTTGAACCTGATAAACTTTCTGATCAAAAACGTTTTCAAATTGGCAATGACATCAATTCTAATCTTATTTTGAGTTTTTATCAGTTTTTGAAACATAGCAAGGTTTTGATCATCTTGAAAAGTCATTTGAGCTTGGTTTGCAACAACCTGTTTTATGTGCTAGAAAATCGTTTGATTCATTTGTCTTCAAAGAAAATGGCTTTAATCTGAGTTCTTATAGACATGCACTGATCACTGGTAGTTTGTTTGCATCCACATGTGTCTTGGACGAATTCATGGTTAAGACTTTGCTAGAACAGAAATCACCTAGAGTTAAATCTGATTTTTGTGATTCTGTTTTGAAGCTTGATATCATGTGTGTTGAAACTGATAAACTTTCGCATATTTTGAGATCATTGCTTGAGAATTGTGTTGTTTTGAGCTTTGATGTTATTCTGGTTTGCAATACATTCTTTGAAAAACAAAGTGAGCCTTTGATAAGTGATTCTCAATCCAAACTTACTCTTTTGTGTTCTGATTTTGAGAAGGATATGCATGTTTTGAAGATGTTCAATATTATTTCATGCCTTGATACCATTCTGGTCTATAATGCTTACTTTGATGTGCATCTGAAAAGCTGAAACGTGTGCTACATGTTCTTGGGAAAGAGACTTTGATTTCTGATTTGAACAAGTACATATCTTGCACATATGATCCTCGTATTTTAATGTTTGTTTTGAGTGTCCAGGATAAATAGGTTCAGCCTCAGGAAAGTGAAAGCATTGACCATGCTCATCAGCCTGAGATTTGGAGATGAATGTACTCAAGGGATGGAGCAGCTCATGGTTGTAGGCGTGATGATCACATAAGTTCCCAAAGGCCTAGAAAGCTTGATGATCGGATCAGTAGCAACCAGGTGTATGATGACAGCGAGGAAAGGTTGTTATCAGCACTTCAGGCCGTGGAGGAGAGCTACATCAGGAGCACACGCATCCCCATTCTCAAGATCGGAAGCAGTGAGCCAAAAGTCAACTCCTTGTGAAAGCCAAAAGTACTGTAAGGATCATGAGTTGATTGTCTCTGCTCATCATGAAAACGATTTGAACACAAGAATTTCTATGTGAAAACAGATCTTTACTTGGTACAAAAACGTTTTGCTTAAATCTTTTCATGATTTGTTTTCATTGAGATGTGCATTGAAAGAAAATTATATTTGGAAAAAGCATGAAACCAAAATGTTTAAACCAGATAATCAATTTGATTTCGTTCATGTTGAGAAGTTTTCGAAATTAGCACTTTCTCATTCTTTTCCTATCGGTTTTACAGCTTTGCTTGATTTTAAAACAAGTAAACCAATTTTTGGCACTCAGTTTACTTTTTAGTGTTTACCCACGTGCTTGATGATTATCCTAAGAGCTTGGATCCTATTTTTGATGTCTTGAGGATAGAGAAACCCTTTGATTATTTTTTTCGCAGATTTGATGTAGTTTCTGTAGAGGTTTTGAAAAAACATGTTAATCATGATCAATTTCCAAGAGGAGCAAGCACAAGAGATCGACAAAGGACTTATGTGTCAGGAACTTGGAGCTGGAAGTACTTGAGGAAAACAACTTCAAAACTCCAAGGAAGTTTCTGTCCAAATTTTTCTTTCACTAAATTTTACATGTACTTTGGATTCTTTTTGCCTGATTTATTTCCTTTTGATGCAGGTTGAATGGATTTGAGGTCAAATCCTTTTCAAGAGGCAGGAAATTATGCGCCCTTGGGTAGCGCACCGGGCAAAACAAACATGCATGGCTTGATCATGGGAAGCAGTAAAGATATATGTTCATTGTTTGACTCATATATTCCAAACCACGAGGCTTCTACGCATGAAATCACTTGGATAATGTTCTCAACTCAATTATGGAGCTCCTCGAAGAAGAATCAGATCAAACAGAGTTCATATGTGACAGTTATGCCATTTAAAAATCATGTGATATTTAGTTCTCGCGAATTCAGACCACCCGAGAAGCTGGAAAGGGATAAATTTCTTTCTGATGAACCAACGACCAATTCAATCATGCCAAAGGTGATTATTCATGTTTTAAATGTCCAAGAAAGCCTTGGGCTTGTTGGTTTTCAAAAAGATTCAAAACAGACTTGTTTGGGCCAAATGGAAAACCCAATAATATTAGCTAAGGAAAAGATGGATTTTGACAAGACCCATATCAGGAGCATATTATTCATTTTTCGAAGTCCTGGTCGTGACTATATCAAGAGGCAGTCCAAGTTTCAGTCAAACACTTTATTTAGTCAAAACTTTGTTTTTATTTTCAGTGTTTTGTTTTTAGCACATTCTTTTTTGGATTTCTACAACTTGTAATCCTATAAATAAGGCCGAAGAGCCACGAAATAAATCATTGATTTTTCCCTTTTTATTGAGTTTATCTCATTTGTTCTTTGTAGAATACTTCTTGTTTCTTGTTAAGTTTCCTCCAACTAAACATTCTCTATTTCGTTGGACTTGTGCATCATATCAAGCAACGTTTAGAAACCCTTCTTTTGTTGGACTTGTGCGTCATATAAAGCAACAGCTAAAGTCTGGTAGTATCAAGAGACTTTCCGCCCCTCTTGTGTCGCCATTCAATCCATCAGTTCTCCCTCTTTGGCGAGTTCATATCCTTAAGTCTGATTGACTGATCCTTCCCTATTTAGGGTGTATCACATGATCCCTACTAGATGTTGCAGGCTGCCAGGAGAGAACTTACTTATCGATAGTTGGAAACTCTCCAAGGCCTGGACTGTGATCTTCGGATAGGAAACCAAAAACGGCAACACAAAAGATGTTCCTCGTAACACGTAAAGTAACCACGAGGAAGAGCGTTAGCGCTTTCTCCACGACTTGGCATCCGAAACTCCACGTCCTCTGGGACATGGCATAAATCGCAGATGGTATTGAGGAAGGGGTAAGAAGCCTCTACTTGGCGTAGCGGCTTCTCTTCTGTCGCGAGGCCTCGGCGGGCACCATGGCCCCGGTGGAGGTGCCTGCAAACCGAAGGTGGCAAACCAATACTCCACAAATTGTTCACAGTCAATGGAATGCAGTATGAATTCGATCTTTGGAACAATCTTGCCATCTCGAACGCCTAAGATCTTCGGACCGAAAGAGGAAGGCAAGGCATCCTCAGATATTCTCTTCCTTGGAGACATAATGGAAACAACAAATGAACGAAAAGAGAGAAAGATTTTCTACCTTAAGGAAAATTTATTAAGGGAGTAAGCAAGTAAAGAATTTGAAAGCGTACTCCACATACTTATAGAGGAAGAAATCTACTATAACTCTCGATGAACATCGGTTTACCCTCTGACTTTCAGCCATTGATTCCGCCTAACTTACTTAACATTAACACCTTGCAAGAACATCACTACGATTCTAGCGAGCTAGGGGCTAACTGTTGGGGTCAAATCGGTCACAACGGAATCGATGTTTAGAAACTACTGCAGAAAACATTTTCTACCTTTAAAGTAAAAATAATGCGAGAAGTAAAACCTTGTGTGATTTAAAAAAAAGAGCAAATTAACAAGTTCTCACGAAAGGTATACTTGATCTCTTGAAACGATAACACGACAAACCGCCGCGTCCCGACTTCTAATCGTCTCCGGTCACGCTCCTTCCTCGCCGCCAACGGGCTGCCACACCCTCTCTCGCCGCCAACAGGGCGGCCACAGTCCTTCCCTTGCCGCCAACAGGGTGGCCACCCTCCTTCCTCGCCGCCAACTGGTGGCCAGGCCCTCTCTAAAAAGGGCGCCGACGCCCTCTCTAAAAAGGGCGCCGAAGCCCTCTCTAAAAAGGGCACCGACACCCTCTCTAAAATGGGCGGTGACGCCCTCTCTCTCGTCGCAAACAGGACGGCCACACCTTCTCCTCGTCGCCAACAGGAGGCCACGCCCCTTCCTCACCGCCAACGGGCGGACACGTATCACCGCCCTCTTCTTTGTCTCCATGTGGCGACAACGCCGCACCATCCACGTAGTCTCGATCAAACTGATCCTTTTTTCGTCTCGCTTGGAATTCCAGTTGACAAAGACTTGGTTTCTCTTAAAACTTCGAATCAATCGTATAAAACGATAACGGTTAACTCGACACCATTGTTATCTCGACTATACAATTGGTTTTACTGTTTCGTGGAACCAGCGGTATGGGCTCAAACATCTTATGAAAAGTGATTTCTCCTAAAGAAATCGTAAAAATGTTCAAATCGAAAAATGGCACGGGAAGGTCTAAAACTAGGCAAAAGTCCACTTACGATTTAGACAAAAAAGAGTCCAAACTACAATGACCGTTTACTTTATTTTCGTAGAAGATAAATGGAAAAGAAGATTAATGTCAAGTTTCTAGGATAATCATGAATATCGAGGGAATAAGAAAGATTTATGCAAAGAGAGACTCGAATCAGGGGCAGAAAAGGAAATATGACCGACCTAGGAGGCATATATAAGGAGAGTCAAGGAGGGAGGTGTAGGGACAAAAAGAAATTGACACAGCAACTTATCACTTAGAGCAATTTTAGGCACTTTCATTTTTATCGAGCTGCGACTCAACTAGGTCTTAAGATCATAAGCCTCCAGAATTCGCCGAGGCTTTTACCTATTGTAAACACTCATATTCAGAGTCGGAATAAGATCTTCATTGTTTTACTCTTTACTTCGATTTATTCTACTTTGTCTGCTTTCGTATTTTGATCACTTGACGTTTGGATTAGCAGAAATGCAGGACCTCAGGAAAAGTTAGGGTTTCTTGACTTTCTTCAGATTACGAAAATCGACAGTGCAAATTTCGGTTCTCAAATTATATATTTTCTTTAAAAAGGATTGGTCATTGATAAAAAAAAAAAAGGATAGGTCAAACTGCTAGAATGTGTATCAAAACAATTTATAAAATTAGCTTCCAAATATTATTAAAACGAGAAGATGTAATTTCTCAATGATTAAGAATAAAACACTCCTAAGAACTTAGGAAAGAGTCAAAGACTATCGAACCACAATGGTTATACTGTTTCAATTTAAACATATTTTAATTTTAAATATTTATTATAACAAACATACATTTTTTCAGTTTCGTAAATAAACATAAATATACAACTAATTCTGGACAGTTATAGCTTTATGCTAAATGTTTTCCATATTTCTATGAATGATTTATAAATTTAAATGGTAAAATCCTGGAATAGCACAGTTTAAAACTCTAGTAGGTGTAATAAATGGATGAATCCTCTTTTTAGATATACAAATAAGGTTTAAAGTATCGTTTTATATCTGTGTGGTTACACATGTATAATGTTGTGGAGTTGTTTTGAACATGGGTCACTTACCTTTCTAAAGTCAGCATCACTAGATCAAATTAATATTGTATATAACTCATATGTAATTTGATAACATTTGTGATTTGTTTAGATGCATATTATTTGATTTTTATGTGTCTAACTTTAATTTTAGTAAAAATTTTGAATATTTTGTTTATATTTTGAAGTTATATACGATATAACCTATGAAACATTATAATTATGTCTTGATCGCATTAATAGTATAAAATGTTTACATGTAATTTACTTTATTATCAAATTTAAATAAATAAAATATTTTCTTTTAATATTTTCTTATACTAAATTTATCTTTTGAAATATTAAAATAGACAAACACCGTCAAAACATGAAAATAAATATTTCTAATTTATATTTTATATACAGTATATTTTAATTTATTTAATTACACTCTAAATTTGGAGAGTACATATATTGTTCTTTCTGTTATTAAGATTCAATAATAATTATAAATGGTAATTGAATTAACAATATTTGACATATTTTTATTTAGAATTCCAAATTTATTCTACATGTACTTAATATTAATAATTTCTTATTATTATAAAAGTATGAATTATATAAGATCAAAACCAGTTTGAAAATACATAATTGTGCTACATATAATCAATTTTATTATTATCAAAAAAATGAATTATTTAAGGCCAAAACTAACATTGGGCTGTACACTAGAGTAATTTTAAATATAATTGTTGTACAATTAAAATGGCTTCTCTATTATATTGGCCAGATCTTCTTTTGCCTACGCTGTCACCTTTGTCTCAAGCTTGTCTCAGGCGTGAGTTCGTCGCTCCTCCCTGTCTCCTCATGTCTTTGTCGCCTCTCCTCTTCACTGTAGCATCCTTCCCATCCGAAACTCGCAGCTCCTCCACTGCTGACATAGTCCGTCCTCTGCTTCTCATTGACGAAATTTAGTATCCCAGGTGATACGTCCTAGATTGAAGGATCACTTTAGCTGGGTGTTGGATATGATCCGAGAAGGCAAATGACACTTCTGGAACTGAGATGGATTGAAAGGATCGTCAAGAGATGCGGAATGACTCTTGATATAACCACCTAAGAAAGAATGTAGTACGTTGGCTAACCACCAAACAACACACAAAGATGAATTGGCTGACCACCAAATCAACAAGCCGGTTCACACCAACGAACTAGCTAAAGAACTATCTCTCTCACTCAGAGAAGAAACGAAAATAAACTCAAAAATATAGATTGATTTTATTCATAAAAGAGTTTACATATTTATACTAGATGAGGTCAAAGAAAGGTAGTTCTAGTCAAAGAGAAATAAAGAAATTGTGGGAAAACAAGGCATAAAAAATAGAAACATTGACTAGAATATTATTAATGAGTCAAAGACTCAGTCTTCCGTGCAGATTGGTCAAGGATGACCCTTCGGCTACTGTCCAGGTTCATCGAACCAGATGCATGCACGGGGTAAAGATAAGGACACGTGCGGGATTGTCTGGATGGTCTGACGGGTGGGAATGTATGTCCGTCTTCGGGTTCTTCACGACCCAAGCTAATTCTAGCTCGACTATGGTCCTTAGATGGTCGGGAAAGACGAGCTCTAGTACGGTAAGTTCGGTCGTCTGGTCGTGGTTCCAGCCAATGCTCCTTTCCGGACGTACGCGGGTTGATCCGATACACTGCACGATCGGTCTGTCTGGTACGGTCGGATGGGTGAACACCTCAGTTGAATTGTTCAGAACGTCCTTATCTCCATACTAAGCTGGTTCCATGTACTGATCCATGGGCTGGGGTACATCATTCCCTCCCTCTTCAAAAAGATTTGTCCTTAAATCTGTAACATTAAAAGGAAAAAGGTTATAAGCAAAATAATCATAATCAGAACATTGCGCACCTTGAGTTTGATTTGGCCTTTGAATGGAAGAAGGTATTTCTTTGTTTTCTTGATGACCGCGGTTTTGTTATTTATCTGCCCCATCCTGCATTGACACAAAGCTTCCAAGACCAAGGTCATTTGCGCCCATTTCAAAAGCATTCAAAGGACCAGAAAATTCATTCTTGTTCAAAACCTTTTTAGAATCCTTTTCAAGCGGAAAAATCAATTCAGAACTACTTGCCATCGGCTCATGTGCATAGTCATCGAAAGTTGGCAATAAGTCTAAAAATTCTTCCTTTGTCTGGCTCGGTTTCAACATTGTCACTCTCCAAAGTCACCAACGGTTTCTGGTTTTGACACTTGTTAGCATAATGACCGATCCTATGGTATTTGAAACACCTGATAGAATGAGCTTTACTTGTGGTTTTCAAAGCTTTGCTTTTATCAAAATACAACACATTAGCTTTCAAATTGGAATTTGAAAGAGAAGAGAAATTACATTTCTATTTTGGTGCAGAAGAAATGTTGGTGTTTCCCTTATTTTTTAGTTGCTGAATAGCAAAAATTTCCTTATGCAACATCTTCTCCAAGCTGGCATAAGTCTGAAGCTCGTTCCGATCAAGCATATCAGAGTTGCTTCTCTTGGCTTTGGTGAAGGGATGATCACCATTTCTGACCCTCTTCTCATCATCATCTAACATGTTTTGTCTCTTCCTTTGGTTTCTTTGTTTATGCACAAAATCAAATCCATTAGAAGCAAACTGATTCTTATCTCCAAAAATCAATTTCTCTTTTTCAAACACAGTTTTAAAAGGGTAAAAAACGTCTTGTTGTGGTTTTGAAGCCTGATTTGATTTCTTGTGAAGTCCAAACATCCTGAAAAACACTTAACCAAAGAGTTAGCAAATAAAAATCCTCACACTCTCAAAGTGTTTAGCTCACGATTTTTAGGTGACCACTCAGAGTTCTTTTCACTGGTTCAAAGGATGATAGGCAGTCAAAATTCAGCAATCACAACCCAAAATAACTTTTAAGGGTAAAGAGAGAGAGAAAGATGAAAAGATTTTTATGTGGATCCACCTTAACTGTCCTAAGGCTGGGTTTCTCTTCAGCCAGCAGGATTTCTCTTCAGAAGTGATTCAAACCAAAAACGTTTACTCTTTTTTTTATCGTCTTTTTTTTTTAAAGCAATCACAAGGGAGTAAAGGTACAGCTCGGATCCAACAAGAAATAATAAAAGAAATTTGTGGAGATATGAGAAGATGAAAATATGAAATGAAAACAAACCAGCCAAAGTGGCTCTGATACCACTTGTTACGTCCTAGATTGAAGGATCACTTTAGCTGGGTGTTGGATATGATCCGAGAAGGCAAATGGCACTTCTGGAACTGAGATGGATTGAAAGGATCGTCAATATGCGGAATGGCTCTTGATATACCCACGATCTAAGGCTAACCACCTAAGAAAGAATGTAATGCGTTGGCTAACCACCAAACAACACACAAAGATAAATTGGCTGACCACCAAATCAACAAGCCGGTTCACACCAATGAACTAGCTAAAGAACTCTCTCTCTCACTCAGAGAAAAGAAGAAAACAAAATTAAACTCAAACTTAGACTGATTTTATTCATAGAAGAGTTTACATAGTTATAGTAGTTCTAGTCAAAGAGAAATAAAGAATTGTGGGAAAACAAGGCATAGAAAATAGAAACATCGACTAGAATATTATTAATGAGTCAAAGACTCAGTCTTCCGTGCAGATTGGTCAAGGATGACCCTTCGGCTACTGTCGAGGTTCATCGAACCAGATGCATGCACAGGGTAAAGATAAGGACACGTGCGGGATTGTCTGGATGGTCCGCCGGGTTGGAAAGTATGTCCATCTTCGGGTTCTTCACGACCCAAGCTAAGTCTGGCTCGACTATGGTCTTTAGATGGTCGGGAAAGACGAGCTCTGGTACGGTAAGTTAGGTCGTCTGGTCGTGGGTCCAGCCAAAGCTCCTTTCTGGACGTACGCAGGTTGATCCGGTACACTACACGGTCGGTCTTTCTGGTACGGTCGGATGGGCGAACCTCAGTTGAATTGTTCAAAACGTCCTGATCTCCATACTGAGCTGGTTCCATGTACTGATTCATGGGCTGGGGCACATCACTAGGACTTCAGTATCTGTTCGGCTCTTTCTAGCATATGCTTTTCAACCTCCTCCTCTACATACGTCTCCTCTTCCGCCGGATAAAGTCAATCCCGGACCGGTTCCGTCATGCTGCATCCCATCTTTATCTCACTAGAGTCTATATCTGACGTCTCGCATCGGCACCGCCTTACCCTCTCCAAGCGAGCGCTGCGGATCCGCCACCGTTGGTACTACTTCCTCTCCACGTGCCATTTCCAAACAAAATGAGGTCAAACGTCAAATCTCGTCTACATGGATTTGGGCTGTATTCGAAATGGCCTTTTAGCCCTAACTGCAGATTCAAACATGCCCATTTCTTAATGGGTCTTTTACCCATATTCATTATTAATTTCAACAATGATTTCAGTGTCCAATCTAGGCAAAAAAGATGAGACATCGTAGCTTCTCTAGAAATCCTCGTCAAGCAGCACTTGAGTCATTGCTCCTCCTCCAAAGCTTTTTACCGCGAATTACTTCTGAATATAAAATTCAATAAAAAATCCTATTTTAGAACCATAGTATTTCGTTATTCTTTGGAAGTTGTCCACGGTCTCTCGTTTAGTCTCATTTTACAAGGTTCACCTAGCCCAAAACCGTGATATTGTGCTTAATTTGAATCCACTATTCTTCCAGCCATCACAGGTCAGTAGAGATTTCATTGTCTCTGCTTTATTTCTTTTGAAAATTAGAGTCAAATCTAGGCAGAGGATGCTGTTTTCTACAGCTCTTAGCTATGTTTCTAGAATCACGCACCTGCTCTTACTGGCTAACAGCCTTCATCTTCAACAAAGTTCTACTGCGACTCGGGAATAGCTCATCCTCCACTGCTCCTATCAGATACATACTTTTAATTGAAGCAAATGAGAGTATATCATCATCAGTGTTGGTATATATCAATCATTATCAAACAAATTGTCTACTCTAACCCTATCCATGACGACATCCACGCTAACTTGAGCCTTGACCACAAAAATCCTAACCCTTAACAAATTCTAATCCACAACCATCCTAAAAATAAACTGTCTACTCTAACTCCATCGATGACCACATCCACTCTAACTTGAGTCATAAACACAACCATCCTAACCATGACGTCATCCATGACCATTTCCACCCTAATCCCATCCATGACCCTATCCATCCTCACCCCATCCATAACCATACCTCTGTCTAAGACAACCAATCTACCATTAACCATAACCCCAAGAACGACCTATTTGAGTCCAACAACTCTGTCAACCCCAACTCATGTTGTCAATACCCATGCATTTATCATGCCTGACCACATGTGTCTAACCACAAAACATTTGTGTTAGCTTGCTTAATTTACCGACAACCACATTTTCTAATTGATTACTAACATGACACCAAATTAAGTTAAATCTGACCACAACTCTTTATCCTAGAGCTTCTGTTTTTATCAAGGGTAAATTCGTCATAATAAACCAAGAAGATAAGACTAAAATGCAATTCGAGCACAAAATACATTAAAGTGAAAGACTATAAGCCTAAAGTATGTTAAACTGTTAAGTTCTTTTTTTTTTGCTCACAATCATATGGGATGAATAATCATCATTTTTAATCATCATATAGCACGGGAAAGATCCAACTTATGGGGAGACAGAACTTAAGGAGGCGTTAGACAGAATTACACTCGGAACTGGAAGCGTTAAAATGGGCAATGGAGAGTATGCTTTAGCATTCAACATGTCAAAGATTTGGAACAGATTGCAAGAACCTGATTGCAATGATAAAAGACCCCCAAACATGCTAAACTTCTCAACTGAGCTGGAAGTCATTCAAATTCTTCAGATGTGTTTTTCGGACTTCAAGATCAGCTACTTGCCAAGAACGGAGAATGAAATTGTTGATTCTCTAGCTAGGAATGCTCGTTCTTTTCATTGATCTCTTTGCTTTATTGGTTGTTCTATTCCGGTCTGGTTACCTAGGACACCTAAAGTTTGAGTAATAGAATAGTCGTTTTGTTGCCAAAAAAAAAAAAAAAAAAAGTTTAATAAGGAAAATGGGAAGAAATCAAATATTACAAGTGATCGTGAGAAAAAAAAAAGAGGGAAGAAATCAAATATTCAGCAGAAAGATCATAATTCCCTTCGCATATAGTTTATTAGTATATATATACGGACACAGTCCTCGCTGTGTCCGCCTTTCACTTTTTCCCCTTTATAAACTGATCATCTAGCTGCTTTCAACTCTTTGACAAAGAAAAAACGAGAGAGAGGTAAAAGAAGTAAAAGAACTTGCAAAGCAAAAATGGCGACCCTTAAGGTTTCTTCTTCTGTTCCTTCTCCCCCTGAAGATGCTGAGCAATTGAAAAGCGCATTTGATGGTATACAATGCTTCTGCCCTTTTCTTGTTTTTGCTTGTTTTCTGGACTGTTTTGTATGAACCCGATCAATATTCCCTCACTTTAAAAGATGATGAATCTACTGTTTTTGATTTGATAATCTGTTTGGTGGTTTGATATGGATCGAGTTTTTTTTTCTCAGACGACGAGATCGTTGTTGGTAGTGTATTATGATCATTTTTTTTATTGTGTTGTCGTAGATCCAGCTTGTTTCTCCACTGATCTGATCGTTTCCGTGTTGGATCTAGAACATTTGTTTGTACTTTTTTTCTTCTGATCTCTCTCGTTTCTCTGATCGGTATTGAGCTTTTGATTATTATCAGTTAGTCATGTTGATACCGACAATGATTCATTAATAGGATCTTGTTTGATTTTATACTTGTATTATGCTACGATTTGAAATGTAAATGTAGTTAAGTTTTAGATGATCTGCTTATAATCCACGACTTAGATCTAGAGATTATTACACTTATAAAAATCCAAAGTGTGCGACTTTCTTGGATCTGACATTTGACTTTTGTGACTCCTATTTTCGCAGGATGGGGTACCAATGAGGACTTGATCATATCAATCGTGGCTCACTGAAGTGCTGAACAGAGGAAGCTGATCAGGCAAACATACCATGAATCCTTTGGAGAGGATCTTCTGAAGAGTCTTGAGAAGGAACTTACAAGCGACTTCGAGGTACTATGATTTACCAAATTTCCAAACTTTTTTTGGGAAAAATTTACAAGTGTCTTAATATGTTTTCTTCCTTCATGGATAGAGAGCCATCTTGCTCTGGACTCCTGAACCGGGTGAACATGATGCGTTATTGGTTAATGAAGCTACCAAAAGATTGACTTCAAGCAACCAAGTGGTTATGGAAGTAGCTTGCACTAGGACCTCTACGCAGCTGCTTCACGCTAGGCAAGCTTACCACGCTCGCTTCAAGAAGTCTATTGAAGAGGATGTCGCTCACCACACCACCGGTGACTTCAAAAAGGTCATAATAATCCCATTGAATGTTCATGTTTCTTCTTATGAGACAATGCTACTACTTGAAACAGTTATTTGAGCTGTATGTTTCTTTTGCAGCTTTTGGTTTCTCTTGTTAGCTCATACAGGTACGAAGGTGAAGAGGTAAACATGACATTGGCAAAGCAAGAGGCTAAGCTAATTCATGAGAAAATCAAGGACAAGCATTACAATGATGAAGATATCATAAGGATTTTGTCCACAAGGAGAAAATCACAGATCAATGCTACTTTCAATCGCTATCAAGATAATCACGGCGAGGAAATCCTCAAGGTGGAAGGCTAAACTGTTCATTTTAAGCTTCTTGTTTTTTTTCGATAATAATCCTAAACTCTTGTTGGTTTTTCATCCTAGAGAGCCTTGAGGAAGGAGATGAAGACGACAAGTTCCTAGGGCTGTTGAGGTCAACCATTCAATGCTTGACAAGACCAGAGCTTTACTTTGTGGATGTTCTTCGTTCAGCGATCAACAAAACGGGAACAGACGAAGGAGCCCTCACTAGGATTGTGACCACAAGAGCTGAGATTGACTTGAAAGTCATTGGACAAGAGTACCAAAGAAGGAACAGCATTCCATTGGAGAAAGCCATTACCAAAGACACTCGTGGAGATTACGAGAAGATGCTCATCGCACTTCTCGGTGAAGATGATGCTTAATCATACAATCCTCCACAGAGAAACAAAAGCTTCTCTAGCTTCTGTTTTCTCTCATCTTTCTCTACCTCTCTTTTCTTGAAACCGTTTGATTCTGTTCTTTGAAAACTTGCTTGTTGTTTCTGTTGTGTTTTGAGTTTCCAAATAATGCATAAGAGAGAGAGAGAGAGAAAACCATTGTGGTCTCTTAAGTTTATATAAAAGATACATGACTTTAAAAGTTGTTTTCTACATGGAAAAAGGACACGGGCAAGAGAAAAGATCAGTGTCTGTTAAAAAAAGAAAAAAAAATCCTATAAGATCTTGAAACACAAACACAACAACATTTTTGTGTCACTTTGAGGCCACAGCAGCGTTACGTGACGAGGAAGAATATAAATGAGGAGAAGAGAAAGGAGGGAAACGTTGCTGACGTGGCAGATTCAAATGAAGTCATCGAAGATAAGGGATTGAGCAAACATTCTCTTTCGTTTAGAGTCTTTGCCGTTATTGTTGAGTCTATTAAATAAGCAACGGATTGTGAGACTTGAGGAGAAGACGAAAAGGGTTAGGCCATCGTTTCTCATTTGCTTTCATAATACAAGTATTGATTTCGTGTTGATTGATTGTAATCGAGTTTGTTTACAGAGATCAGTAGTTCACTCTATCAATTGGTGCGGTGAGCAATCACGATGGCGTTTGTATCGTCTTCTGACGATCGGCTGGATCATTTCGAGAGATCGGTGGATGAGCTAGAGAAGAAGGTTGATGTGATTTACAGTGGCTGGGAGAAGCTTAGGAAGGCTAACGATGAGACGGATGGACGGACCGGAGCGATCGAAACACATCTGGGATCAGTCGAACATCATTTACAACGAATCGCAGTCGCAATAGAGAAGATCAAATCTCGCTCGAGTCCTACGAGACCACACGGGAAACACATTTCTGGATCTTCCAATTTTCAACCTCAGGTACGCGATTTCGCGAACAATCCGGAAGATCAGTCATTCGGTTATCGGAGAGTGCTAGCCGCGAAACTCTGTTAAGGAAGATCGAACTTCCGGAGTTTGATGGATCAATGCCTTATTGCTGGATCCGGAAAGTTGAGAGATATTTTCGTGCAGCAAACTATAGCGAAGAGCAGAAGTTGAAGTTGGTTACTTTGAGCTTAAATGGTGAAGTTTTAAACTGGTTCTTGTGGGAGTCAGATGAGGAGTCATTTCAGAGCTGGTTTCAGACAAAGGATGCTGGAGCGCTTCGCCGAGTCAATCGACGACGAATCTCGTAACAAGCTTTGTGCGTTGAACAAACTGGATCCGTGGGGCAGTATGTCAAGGCATTTGAAGAGCTGATAACTCAAGTTAAAGGGATTGATGAGCCTAATTTGATCAGCAAGTTTTATACTGGATTGAAGCCTGAGATGCAGCAAGTTATCAAGTTGAAGGAGCCCAAGGGGTTGAGAAACCTCATTGCAGCGGTTGTTAAGATGGAAGCAAGTACTTTCTGTCAAGTCATGAGTACTGGCCATAAGCCAGAGGAGTACCAGAAGTTCAAACCTCAGAGGGGTAATGGCAATTCTTTTCCCCGTACGACGCAGCATAATGTTCAGCATTCGGCTGATGAGAAACCAAAGCAGGGAGACAAGAACAAACAATGAATGAAGAGACCAAGATTGCATTTGTCTCCGAGTGAGTTGGCTGAATTGATGGGGCTAAAGCTTTGTTTCCAATACAAGACCAAATGGTTTCGAGGTCATGTTTGTGCCAATCTTGAGCTACATATACTTACGATAATGGAAGGTGTGGAGATAGAAGTATTACCTGATTATGACGATGAAGAAGTTGCAGAACATGAAGAGCAGTCTCCACAGTTGATGGAGATTTCCCTAAACGCTTACTTCGGTATTGAGTCTCCAACAACCACTAAGCTGCGCGGTAAAATTGGGAAATATACTGTGGTAGTTCTATTGGATAGTGGAGCAACACACAACTTTGTTATTCCACAACTGGTTGCTAAAGTAGGGTTAGCCTTGAACAAGAACTCAAACCTACAAATTATTTTGGGCACAGGGGTGACAGTCAGTGGAGTTGGCATTTGTACCGATGGAAAGTTAGCGTTGCAACATTTGGATTTCACGTTGGACTTTATATCATTGGAGTTGGGAAAGGTGGATGTTGTGCTTGGAATGCAGTGGCTTCGTACTCTAGGCGAGTGTGAAGTAAACTGGCTGATGCAGGAATGGAGTTTCATTTATAATGGGAAGAGAGAGATGTTAGTGGGTGAACTTGACTTACATAGACCTGCGACATCCTTCTCATTGATCACACATGATGATGGACAGTGGGCTGTACCAAGGGAGTCTTGGTTACATTCTGTAGCAGCAACTCCTAAACCACTAAAAGTTTCAGCGTACGTAGAGAAGGTGCGTGATGAGTTTGTGTTTGTTTTCTCACAACCTCAAGGAATACCACCAGTGAGGGGTAGAGAGCACGCTATTTTTCTCAAACCAGGAACCACTACTATCAACGTCAGGCCTTATAGGTACCCACAAGCTCATAAAGACGCAATGACTAAGATGGTAACAGAGATGTTGGCTAAAGGGTTGATTCGAGCGAGTAGAAGTTCATTCTCCAGTCCAGTTCTCTTGGTAAAGAAGCAAGACAAGTCATGGCGTTTCTGTGTCGACTACCGCGCTTTAAACCAATCAACAGTGGCTGACAAATCCCTGTACCAATGATTGATCAATTGCTTGATGAGTTGAATGGTGCTGTGATATTCTCGAAGATGGACTTGACAGCAGGGTTTCATCAGATTCGTATGGAGGAAAGAGATGTGCCTAAGACAGCTTTCAGACCACATGATGGCCATTATGAGTTCTTGGTGATGCCTTTTGGCCTCACTAATGCTTCATCAACGTTTCAGTCCCTCATGAACAATCTGTTCCGACCTTTCTTGGGAAAATTCGTGCTCGTCTTCTTTGATGACGTTTTGATATATAGCAGAAGAGAGCAAGAACATATCGAACACTTGCAGTTGGTTCTACAGGTTTTTGAGAAGCATCAACTCTTTGCAAATAAGAAGAAGTGTTTATTTGCTCAGAGCCAAGTGGAGTACCTTGGCCATATGATCTCTGCATCTGGTGTCTCTACTGATAAGTTGAAAATAGAGGTGATGCGGGATTGGCCAACTCCGAAGAACGTTAAGCAACTTCGCGGTTTTCTTGGCCTCACAAGCTAGGCGGTTCGTTAAGTGTTACTGTACCTTGGCATGGCCGTTAACAGATTTACTGAAAACTGACAACTTTTGTTGGACTCCGGGAGCTCAGAGTTCGTTTGATGAGTTGAAGAAGGCAATGCTCTCTGCTCCGGTGTTAGCTCTTCCAGATTTCACAAAAATGTTTGTCATTGAGTGTGATGCTTCAGGGTTCGGAATCAGCGCAGTGTTGATGCATGATTCTCGCCTTATTGCATACTTTAGCCGTGGTTTAACTGCCAGAGAGCAGCTTAAGCCAATCTACGAAAGGGAGCTTATGGCAGTGGTGTTAGCTACTCGTAAATGGAAACATAATCTTTTGGGGAGAAGGTTTTTTGTTCATACTGACCAAAAGAGGCTCAAGTTCTTGCTGGAACAACGGGATGTTAGTATGGAGTACCAAAAGTGGCTGATCAAGCTTTTGGGTTATGAGTTTGATATAGTGTATAAGCCGGGGATTCAAAACAAGGCTGCATATGGATTATCACATATTGAGCACCAGACCCAAGAGGTTTACACAGTTGACTCTGGTAACACTTCGGTTATGGCTCTCACAGTACCTACTACTTTGCAGTTACATGATTTACTCAAAGAAATAGCGGATACCATTGCTATACATAAGCTATCTCAACGAGTTAAGGAGGGTACAGAACAGAGGACAGGTTTTAAACTTCATAATGGGAAGTTGTGGTATAAAGGCAAGCTGTTTATCCCTTCAACGTCGAGTTTCATTCCAACAATACTACATGAGTGTCATGACGGTTTACAAGGTATGCATTCAGGGGATTTGAAAACTCTTAAGCGGATTCAGCAGTAGTTCTATTGGGAGGGTATGCCTAAGACGGTTCAGAAATATGTTTCAGACTGTCATGTGTGCCAGACACACAAATATTCTACCTTGTGCCCCGCTGGATTGCTGCAGCAACTTCCTATTCCTTTAGCTGTTTAAGAGGATCTCTCAATGGATTTTGTTGAAGGCTTGCCTACTTCTTAGGGTTACAACGTGATCTTTGTCGTTGTTGATAGACTGAGCAAGTATTCCCACTTTATTGGCCTCAAGCACCCATTTCAGGCTAAGGATGTCGCGCAAAAGTTCATCTCTAACATTGTTAAGCTGCATGGATTTCCCAAGTCTATAGTCTCTGATCGTGATAATGTTTTTCTAAGCACATTTTGGAAAGAACTTTTCCGTTTGGCCGAGACACATTTGAAGTTCAGTACAGCTTTTCATCCTCAAACGGATGGACATATGGAGGTCCTAAACAGATGCATAGAGACATATCTTCGCTGCTTTGCCTCTTCACACCCTCGGACCTGGTACAAGTTCTTGGATTTGGCTGAAATTTGGTACACATCCCTAAAGGCTACTCCTTTCAAAGTCGTATATGGTCATGATCCTCCTGCTCTGATAAAGTATGAAGCTGGCTCGACACAAAACTATGACTTGGAATTGATGCTAAAAGAAAGAGACGCTATGTTGGAAGAGATAAAGGGCCATTTGGTGCATGCTCAACAGTTAATGAAGAACAGTGCATACAAAAATAGCAGAGAAGTGGAGTTTATGGTTGGTGATTGGGTTTACCTTAAACTGCGTCCAGACCATCAACAGTCGGTCGCCCGTCGTGTATGTCAGAAGCTTTCTGCTAAATATTTCAGTCCTTATGCGGTTTTGGAGAAGGTTGGGAAGGCTTCATATCGATTGGCTTTAACGGCTAAGACGAAGATACATCCCGTTTTCCACGTCTCTCAGCTTAAAGCGGTGTTGGGAAATCATCACCAAGTACTCCCATTACCACTATCTCCTACAGGCCTTGATGACATCGCGATAGCGCCTGAGGAAGTTTTGGACACACGTTATAGTGAGCGAGGTAGCTTGGAGTTTTTGGTTCAATGGCAGGGACTTCCTTCGTGTTAACAATCTTGGGCTTTATGCACGGAGTTCCGTACTCAATTCCCTGAATTCAAGCTTGGGGACAAGCTTAGTTTCGAAACCGGGGTATTGATAGGCCACAACAGCGTTACATGAGGAGGAAGAATATAAATGAGGAGAAGAGAAAGGAGGGAAGTGACGCTGACGTGGCAGATTCAAATGAAGTGATCGAAGATAAGGATTGAGCAAATACTCTCTTACGTTTAGAGTCTTTGCCGTTATTGTTGTTGAGTCTATTAAATAAGCAACAGATTGTGAGAGGGAAGTTTAGCTTGTATTTTGTAAAGTGAGTCGTGAGACTTGAGGAGAAGACGATTGGGTTAGGCCATCGTTTCTCATTTGCTTTCATTATACAAGTATCGATTTCATGTTGATTGATTGTGATCGAGTTTGTTTACAGAGATCAGTAGTTCAAACTCTATCACACTTCTTCAATATAGTCTTCAAGAATCAAAAGAAGCAGTTTCTATGTTAAAGCCTATATGATCTTAAACAGTTAAACCTAAGAACCACAGTCAGGTTGTGTTTTTACAAGATATTTATGTATTACTATGTTTGAATTTGGACTGACTTTAGTTACAGAGAGAGCGGTTTGGATAACGTAGTTTCCAAAAAGCTCCAGTAAGCGATAATTTAAAGTTTGTAACACGAGAAAAGCTCCCGGATAATCGCAAGCATTGCCATAATGCTTTCTAAACTGGATCGCTGCTGGAACATTTTGCTTTATTAGGTACTGCACCACATAGTTTCTGCCTAGTTCCACCAAACCAAAATAGAGTTTTTCACACTGTTACCAAATTATATTAAATCAAAAATTAATTTACCCAAATCCATATTGAGAAAGACATCCTCAGATCTCTAGAAAAGAAATGCTCCAATGACTTGTATATTGCAAAAATAACCACAATAATAATTAGTTATTAATTATAAAAGTAATTAATGATATTAATAAACAATATTTATCTGGAAGTGCTTTATGTATATTTGTTGGAAGTAGCTTAGGAAATACAAATGGAAGTAGTTGCATAGATACATGATAATCATGATTCTTCATCCAAGAGAACATTTGACTTTTTTTCAACACATCTTGAAAGATTTGAAACATAACCATCGGAAACCTCATTTTAGATGCTACTCAGTTGAATAACACCGACTTTTCTTCTGATGAAAATCTGAAAATGGGAGCTGGCATTTTTCATTGGTTTTGGATATGTAACGCTCTTCTTGGACAAAAGGCAGGTAAATCCAACCTTGATCTCTTTTGTCTTCACTTGGACGTTCAATATCGTATATATAATGTTGTCAAAAAAAATTCTCTATATTGTTTGATTTGGCGCTTGATTAGAATACCTAGATTTGTTTCTTGGTAGATTGGGGTAAAGAAATAGAACATCCAAATCGACCATGGAAAAAGTGAGTAAGAAAATTCCTATCTTATGCTGACTGCCTCGTCGAGCCATGTCAAATTGGCGGTCAAAACCCAATCCAAATACTTCACTCCTTGTTTATGCCTCCTCCAGCTCCCATTCATTTCATTGAGACGCTTATGATGAATATGAAGAAAGTGAAGCCATCGAAGAAATTCAAAAATGGAGAATATGCTATGGTGACTGACGGGGCTACTGCACAGACAATGTAGACCTGTCGGATATCCTGAAAAGAGTGCAAAGGCTTATCAAGGGGCTGATTAGACCATCGATGAAGGTGAATTGGAACCTCAAGCACACGAATCTGTGATGGAGCCAATTTTCTAGAGTCGGCAAAACACATTTTTGCTGTAAGGATTGTCCAGCCACTGTCGGAAAGGGTGAGGGCTAAAGTGAGTGATAACGTGACTTTTAAATATGCTTCAGATAACGTGCCTTTTGTTGATGGCCTCGAAGCTCCTGTCTAGTTCTTTTGACAGACTAAAGCAGGTTTAAGTAACGTAGTTCTTATTTTTAGCTCCTCATCGTATGTTAGTTAATCACTAATTTACTTTGTTATTCTTTTCTTCAGTATGCCCTTTATATCAACTGCATGTTTCTGACTATGAATCTGTTTTGAAAAAGAAAGAAGCTGACGTTCAGAGCACTATTAGTTTTGCCTACATGAAGACTGAATGTTACAATAAATTCAAGGAGGATCTTTAAGTCTTAAAAGAGTGTATTGTTACTGTGGTTGTGAAAAGAATCAGGCGATTGCTGAGTTAAAATTGGCCAATGTGAAGCTTACCGAGTTATCAAAGCAGCTGGAGGACTCTAAGGTTGTTGTCTCGGAGCTGGAATCATAGAGGGATGCTCTTGTCGAGAAGCTGAAATTCCAGACTGGGCGACTGAGATGGTCTCTCGATGAATGGGTCGTCAAAGAGCGAGAGCGAGTTGCAACTGAGATGTCTAATAAATTCCAAGCTCGTATGAGAACTGCCATAAGTACATGGCAGAACAAGAAATCCTCAATCCTAAGATGCTCTTTTTGAGTCAAGCGTTTGGGACCTAGCAATGCTTGGAGAAGATTATTGGTAAGGGGTTTGCAAGTTCAAAAGGAGATAATGGATCAGCTTTGTAATACCCCGTCTACAAAAAAAAATACAAAGAGAGAAGATTTAGAAGATCAAATAAGATGGATGGTGTTCCGTGGATGGAATTCCATGGATGGTTCTATGGATGGTGTTCCATGGATGGTTCTATAGATGGTGTTCTGTGGATGGACTTCCATGGATGGCTCTGTGGATGGACTTCCATGGATGGTTCTGTGGATGTTGTTGTTCAGTGGATGAAATTTAGTAAATTAGTCATGTGAGTTGCAACTGGTTGCTTGCTTGATTATTTAGATGATCATGTGATGGAGATAAGGTGATTGATTTCCTTGCTTCTTCATTAAAAAGACATATGCTTCTTATAAATTGCTTGGTCTGCTTGCTCATTAAAGATCACATGCAAATCACAAGGTGCATGCTTGCTTCCTTGCTGAACCAGGACATGTGAGGAACATATGTTTGAGTAATGCTTTTTTTCATAAGAAGGAAATGACAGCAGCTCATTGCTGAGAATGATGAAGCAGCTCTCCACTTCTCCTCACCCAGTCCTATTTTGTGATGAGATTGATGAAGCAGCTCTCCACATGTCTGCTCACTATCTTGCTTTGTGTAAAGATAAAACCCCCAGATGAAGTAACTACTATGTTATAAATACCTTCTTCTCTCCTCTGGACGTCCTGTAATAGCCATATATACTAGAGAAAAATCAGTCATAGTTTGAGAGAAAAATCAGAGAGAAAAATCAGAAGAAAAATCAGAGAAATGTGTGATGAATTCTGCTTGTCTTTCACACCTCAGCCTGAACTTGTTGAAGACCAGAAGATTATCAGTACAAAATCAAGACGAAGGCTTGGAATGGTTAAGAAGGGTTTGGTCAAAATCTGGAATAAAAGAGTCAAGTCACATCGGTTAATCACAGTGAGTCACGGTTAATTGTTTGTTAATAAATTTTAATGCAGGATCCTGACATCGGAGACGGTTTCTGAGCTATGAAAGCCGGACCGGTCTAGAAGACAGTTTGTGGTTCCAAGGCTTGAGATGATATCTAGGCTAAGTGGATAGGAAGACTAGTCTAAGCACTTGGGTTATTGTGATTATGTGATTATTGTATGTTGTAATGGTATATACCTCGTGTTGATACTGTTGTGTGAGAATCTCGTGGTGGTTCTAGTAGTAGTTTGTCGGTCATTGCTTCCTCAAATGGTACCACTAAGCCGGTCGTGGTCCGGAAAGTGGTGGGCGCAGTTTAACTTGGCTTGATCACCAAGGTCGACTGTCACACGTGGATGTGACAGCCTCCGACGAGTCCGATAGAGGACCGGGGCATGGCGATTCCTATTGAGGGTCGTGACCGGGCGATTCCCGAGCTCCTACGCCTGTGTGGCATAATAGTGAAAGGATTACCGGTGTCCCTTGTGTGGAGGAAGAATGATTCTGTCGGCCACTAGGATTATATATATTTGATTGATGTGTGACACTCTGGAAGGGTGTTCAATTTATTATGGTTTAATGGTTTACTGCTTTAATTGTGTATACTCCAATAGTTTGAATACTGATTGATGAACTATCCGTCTTACTTGTGTTTAGGGTTGGGTTTTGGGATGACGAGTAGTTGTATATGCTAGATAGGGAACCCTGGCTCACTGAGTGAAACTAGTTCACTCACTCCTCACATCCTTTTGTAGGAGACGAGTAGAAAGGACCGTAGCACTCGCGGAACTGTAGGGGCTGGTGTAGATTCGACATCTTTTGCTAAATACTCGTTTTCAAGATATATGAATGTATGTTTTACTTTCTGTTGCGTCGATGGACCTTCTGTATAATATTTTGGGCTTGTGAACTTCATGTTATATATATGAATAAAATATGATTTATATTCGTTGTTTATTGAATCTGATATTAGGTTAGTCCAACCTAACACAACTCTATGAATCGGTACGGGTTGCAAAGCCTCCGGCTAAAGATTAGAAGAACCAGTTTTGAATGGATATTCCGGGTTACAGAATAATGTTTTGTGATTTGGAAAGTATATTCTCAACCCGTTGTAACATCTCCGGACTTGGCTGAGGAAGGTCGTTTGGGCATGTTCTTGTTTGATTGTTGCCTGATAGGCCATGGATTTTATCCACTTTTAGCCATGGTTTATAAGTGTTTTAATAACTAATTACTATTATTCTAGAGTCCATTTAGTATATTTATAGGATCATGAGTGATTTGGAAGAAAGTGATGATTTTGGAGCAATTTAGAGATAATTGGACAGAGCATCCGAGCCGACATCCGAGCCGACCATCGAGCAAGACCAGCGGTCAACATTTAGAAGAAATAATCGATCGATGCACATCCTGTGACATCGATCGACAGCGAAGCGCGCAGAAGCCCGTTTGGTTCCAGCCGACTTAAAGCCCAAGACTTCACCAATTTACAAGATTACCCCTAACGAGTTTTAACCTAATATATATAGCTTGCCAATATGTTAGAGGCAAATTGTGCTCTCTTGTTTTCTTATTTTCACAGCAAAGGTTTTCTAGGGTTTTAGTAGAGTTGGAAAGAAGGTCCAAAGAGATTTGTGATTGGAACTCCATCAATATCTATCTATTTATCTATTCAGTTATATACCTAATTGTTGTTATGAATTGCATAGCCATGTCTGAGTAGTTCTATTGTTAGGTTTAGGGTTAAATAGGTTATGAGGGATTAACCCAAACTATAGATTGCTAAGTTGTGATATTCATCATTAGGATTGTCATTAAATCGTGTTTCTAGTTTAGCTAGTTAGAATCTTGATCTAGGAATTGTAGACTCAAGTCATCACTTGCATCTCACCCTGAATCCATCCTAATTGAACTAGGAATCTAGAGTAAAGCGAGAGCTGATCTAGGAAGCCTAGTGAGCACATTCAAACCACGCGTAAAGCTTGACTAAGAACGCGTCGATCGATATTCCTATAGAATAATCGATCGACGGTACAACAAGTGTATCGATCGATATTCCTCTAGAATCATCGATCGACACTTATATCTGGTCAATAGACAAACCTAGAAAGCGAACGCCGATCGGTTTGTTTATAAGTGTTTGAGCTCTATAATATCATGCATACAACTTTCTAGGCATTTGTAGGATTATAATCCTGATTAACTGAATAGAAACCTTAAGTCTAGTTATTTCTTAAAGCACGAAAAACCCAATCGAATCAATCGAGCAACTGTCTTGCTCACAAACCTACTATTTACAATTAATCATAATCAACCTAGCTTAATCACTCTGATTAGATTTATTAGGTTCCCTAGCTCCCTATGAATTCGATCCCTAAGTACTACAACTAAACCTCTTATTTGAGAGAGTAATTCACTTCTTAGGGTAATTTGAGTGAGATCTAATTTGGCGCCGTTGCCGAGGAGGTTTGATCGCCTATACATTTAGTCTAGGTTACTTCTTAAAACCACTTTCTGACATAAACTTTTTCTTGTCTTTTCAGGTGCATACCCAGCAGTACCAGATGCAACAAGGAAACTCAACTGCTATTCTCATCAGATCCTATAAGTTTGGAACATTCAATCCGCAAAGGAAGACGCTCATCATAAATCGACAACAACATTAATTCGTCGCTCAATTCTCGCCAACCACCGTCGACCCAGGCACCGATTCTGTCGACCGACACTCGCTCACCACCATAGACCGAAGCTACTCTTTGGTCGACCGATATCTTCCATCCAACATCGATCGATATTTCAGTCCGAACAACGATCGATACTGAGCCGCAAGACATGGTTGCGACCTTGATTCTTGTACGAGATGATAATGGAGACCTGCATGACCAGGAGGGTTATCTGCGTAATGTAGCAGGTCAGAGGATAGATGCTCAGGGGGCTGTAATCCCTGAGCGTAATACTGATGCTACAGGAGTTGCTCAACCTGTAGATGAGACTGCTCGACCCAGAACGTTGGCTGATTACAACCGTCCAGATCAGTTCTATGCAAAAAGATCAGCTATCCGTCCTGATGCGCCCTAAGGAACGAACACTCGACCGGTAAGGAAAGATATGGACTCGATCCGTGAGGAAGGAGAACTGATGGAATGAACGGTGACACAAAGGGTTGCGGATGGCCCAATGATACTACCAGGGTGCTTGATTGTCGCCTGATATGACTCACAGGTCCGACAAGGAAGCAAAACTCGAACTGTTGCCGGATGTGACGCACCGGTCAAACAAGAAAGAGGCGTTTAACTTGGAGCTAACCACACCAAGAAAACTAAAAATGTTTTAAGCAAAGAACAAAGAGTATAAACTCAAAAGAAGAAGGAAAAATCGATTATTAGATTATGAGAAGTGTTTACATATATATAGAAATCTTAGTCAAAGAGAATTAAGAGAAATGTGTAAAAACAAGACATAGAAACTACAACATTGACCAGATCTAGTCAAGGCACAGAAAAAGGAGTTGACTGGGGAATAAACCCTTCAGCTTCCACTGTCCAGTGTATCCTGCAACATGTCCTACGGTCAGGAGCAGTACGCGTCCAGTTCGGCCCGCATGGTCGGATGGAAGAAATTCACGAACTGGCCTTGACCAAAGATGTGCTAAATCATCTCAAAGCTTGAGAATCCTTTCCTTAGAGAAATTCAGATGATCAAAGTCCATGAACTGATCGAAGTGTCAGATCAGTTCATCAGTACGGTCGCCAGTACGGTCGGGTGACCAGATGGGATGGTTCAGACGGTTTGATCCGCACTCCGATGGGAAATTATGATCAGCATGGACGAAAAGATCAGATAGACTAACACTGACAGTAAGACTGGCATGATCCGACATGAAAACCTCGGTTTGGTCGAGCTGGTAAACAAGAAAGCCACCTTGGGCCGTGTCCATGAACCAAACAGGTCGTTGCTCGATCCAGGGCGTATCATACTCTCCCTCTTCAAAAGGATTTGTCCTCAAATCCATTTTACCAGAATCAAAAGAAAATGAATCAGACAAAACGAATTTTAAAAACAAGTAAAATTCAATGAAGGATAAATTTGGAGAGAAACTTTCTTGGAGTTTTGAACTTGTTTTCTTCAAGTATTTCCAGTTCCATGTTCCAGGAACACAAGTGTTGTGTCGTCCTCCTCTGCTTGCTTCCATCTGAAACTGATCCTTTATATCCTGTACTTTCAAAACAACTAGAGAAACCACATCAAATCTGCGAAAGAAATAATCAAAGGGTTTCTCTTTCCTTAAGACATCAAAAACAGGATCCAAGCTCTTAGGATAATCATCAAGCACGTGGGCAAACATGAAGCAAGTAAAATGATTGCCAAAAATTGGTTTATCAATCTCAAAATCAGGCCAAGCTGTGAAACTGTTATGAAAAGAATGAGACAGTGCCAATTTCGAAAAATTCTCATCATGAATGAAATCAAATTGATTCTTTGGCCTAAGTAATTTTGGTTCATGCCTTTTCCTAAACCAAATCTCTTTCAAAGCACAGCTCAATGAAAACAATTCATGAAAAGGTTTAAGCAAAACGTTTTTTAACCAAGTAAAGATTTGTTTTTGCTTAGAAATTCTCGGTTTCAAAACATTTTCAAGATGAGCAGAGACAATCATCCCATGATCCTTACATTTTTTTTGGATATGACGAGGGTTTGACTGAGAAAACACCTTTGGTTCATTGAGGATCGTCAACTCCAACTGTTTTCCATGTGGTGAACACTTTATTGCTTCATTTGTTGGGTTTTCTTTCAATTCATCAAAATGAAATGAAGGAAGAAGACACATAAGCTCCATGAGCACGTCAATGGTAACCTGATTCTTGACATGACACTTAACAGATTCATAAGCACAAATAAATTTAGAAGTTTTGGAAGTACCTCCGGTTTCTTGGCTAATTGATGAAGGCTGAGCTGTCTTTGGTATAGCCGGTTTTGGTGGATGGATCATAACTTCATAATTCCATGGCCATTTCTCATGATTTCGGTCTTTATAGAAAGCTGAGAGATCAATCTTGAATCCTATGATCGGGTTTGGCTTAGGCCGCTTCTTTTTTGGGCCTGAATCTCCTTTAGAAATCTGGTACTCATAGATACACGGACTGAAGAACCTCTAGTTTGGAAAATTCATAACTTCTTCCTCCCTGAAGATTTTCAAGTGAATCCAAGTCTCGGTGAATCCTTGGTGAGTTGGCTTTCTAGGGAGATTAGATTCATGACAAAATACCTTCTGAATGTTGAGATATATGTTTTGGACTGGACCCCTGTCGCTGGCATCTCCAAGGTAGCCGGTTTAGATAACAAAGCATCTCCAAATCTCAGGATGTTGGGCACGGTCAGTGCTTTCATTTCCAAGAAGCTGAACCTTTCTTTCCTGGATACTCAAAACAAACAAGTGCTCTTGAAGTTCAAAAGACAAAGGGGCAGGAGTTGTGCCGGGATCAAAGGAAAGATGGCTCTCCATGACGATGGAGGTGATGCTTGTTGGTTCCTCATCAAAGACTGGACCAGGTTCGTCCTCCTCATCAAAGATGGGAGCTAGATCATCATCCAAGGGTTTTCTAGTGTCAAGACGTGGTCCTTGATGTGGATAGTCCATTGGATCTTCCTCAAAAACCTGTTGAGACAAAACAAGACTACTCGGATGCTCCGGTTGCAAAACGGTTAGTTCTACAATAGTCTGTTCATTATCATTCATAAACTCAGATTGAAGAGAAGGAATATCACAATTTTTCTCACAAATCATCAAGCTTTCAATTGGTTCTTCATCGTATTCATCAAAGGTAGGTAAAGAATCTGAAAAATCTTTCAACTCCTCAACATGGGTTTCAGATTTACGTTTGGATTTCTTGCTGATGAATAAGGATGCTCAGCTACAGGTGCACGTGTGGATGTGCTCTTCTTTTGGTTCTTGCTGATGTCCTTGATGGCTTTCATCATTCCTTTCTCAAAATTGTCACATATCTCTTGGACATCAAACTGCAGGAATCGCCTCTTTGGATCAGCTTCACGTTGGGACGACTTGAAAGGTTCATTGCACCTCCTATTTGGCCTATCCTGCACACTAACAAACTCATCAAAATTATTCAAAGAATTTTGAATATTTAAATGAAGATTGAGAGATAGTTTGTTGTGGGGATTTCTCCTTGCTATTTTTCCTTTGAAGACAAAACATCATAACCTGAAAATCTCAACACAAAAGTTAGGAAATAAAACCTCACACTCTCAAATGTTTAATCTCACCCACTCAAGTGTTTTTCTCAGATTTAGGTGATCACACACAAGTTTTTACTCAATGTTCTAAGAGAACAAATCAAAGAATCCCAATGGGCAAATCCAAGCAAACAAGGGAATTTTCTCAAGATAGAAAGATAAGAGATTTTTGATTTTTGAAATCCGTTTTAACCACCTCAAAGGCTGGATTTCTCCTTAGCCAGCAGGTTTTCTCTTCCACCACCAATCCACAAATCAATCTTTGAATCTTTTTTTTTTTTTAAATCGTAGATCTTTCTTTTTTTTTCTTTTAATGAGGTGCCCGGATTTAAGATAGATAGAAGAAGAATTGTTTATGAAGAAAGGAAAGATGAGAAGATGAATGAAAAAGACAATACCGGAAGAGTGGCTCTGATACCACTTGATGCGCCCTAAGGAACGAACACTCGACCGGTAAGGAAAGATATGGACTCTATCCGAGAGGAAGGAGAACTGATGGAATGAACGGTGAAACAAAGGGTTGCGGATGGCCCAATGATACTACCAGGGTGCTTGATTGTCGCTTGATTATATCTTAGTTTGAATTCAAAAACAATTAATATCAATAAACCCCTAAAAACCCAATTTAAGTTTTACTTGTAATACCTGAGAATATATCTGAATCTAGCTATTCTCCCAACTGTTAACAACCTCAAAAAAAAAACAATCGAGCAATAAACTTGCTCACAAATCCATTTACTGCTTTAAAACTTATAAACCAATTAATCTAGATTTATTTCAAGACCATAATCTATTGTGTAGTCCTAGAGTCTCTGTGGATTCGATCCCTAAGTATTACATCCGAACCTCTTATTTGAGAGAGTAATTCACTTCTTAGGGTAATTTGAGTGATATCAAATTTGGCGCCGTTGCCGGGGACTCTTTCTTATTACCATTATATTAAGTTTATAATTCAGTCTAGATTTTGTTACTAAATTTGTTAAAATTGTCCCTCTTTTCCTGCTGACATAGGAACTTAAAGATGGAAGATATGGATTTCGGACGGATATCGATCGACGAAGCGACAACAACATCGAGCGACATGTCGACGGAAAAATAGATCGACGCCACACATCAAACATCGATCGACGACACCCCGCTGGAAGCAGGTAAGTTTTCTCTTACCTATAATGCTAATAAGGGAGTAGTCCTAGGAGAACGTAAAGGTCAACTAAGCAATGCAATTAACTCAATCATGAATGAACAGGGGACTGCAATCCCTGTTAAAATTAATTCGATCTCAAAAAGAGATCATGAAATAAAATTTCCTCTGCAAGACTACTTACACCCTGGGAGAGTCTTGGTATGTCAAAACCCCTTCCGTGGAACCGTCTCAAAGCACCCACACGATCACATCGAATACTTAGAGTATATGATGGATGATGAGTACAATCGCTGCAAAATCTTTCCATTCTCCTTAGAAGGCGACGCCAGAAAGTGGCTAGACCAACTACCTACGGGTTCTCTAACCTGCGGGAAGGAGATAAGGAATACCTTCATCAATCATTTCTTCGATGAGATGCATTACTGGGAAGTAAGGAAGAAAATCTCCACATTCCGTCAAGCACCACGGGAATCATTCAGAAATGCATGGGAGAGATTCAAGAGCTACCAACTTGAATGTCCCCACCATGGTTATTCAGAACCACAACTCATTAATACATTTTACGGAGGTATTAACTTGCACTACCAAATCATGCTTGACACAGCCAGTGAAGGGAGCTTCAGTACCAGGAACCCTGAAGAGGCAAAGCGTTTGATCAAGAATGTAGCTACAGGTAGATCCTACGAAATGATGGACGTAGAGCGAAGAAGGAAAGTTGACTCAATAGATGGGCCACCTTTAGCAAAAATCAAAGAATCTCTAGATTCGCTTCATTCTACTCTAGAGGGACAAAACCAATTTGGGATTTACCAAATTGACGATAATACCCTTTCTGAATTAGAACAACAAGCAGACTTCATAGATATCCCTTACAATATTTCAACCTTGAAAGATCGGTACCCTATCCCTAACCCCGATAGATTTACCAAAAATTAAGATGCTACTGTTGGATCACGCCGAGGCAAAGCGAAATTTAGATTAAACCAAGCTTTCACAGGAAATCGCAAAATGGCCACTGATATGAATTGAAAGATAGACATAATCTACAGTGAACTAATGAGGAAGTTCGACGCTTTAAGTGAACACATTAAGAGACTGGACGGTCAAGTCGCGGAAAACGCAACCGCCATCAAAAGGGAAACAGGACGTCTCACTGGGCGGACTGACGCGAATCCGAAATGTCAAGTTAATGCTGTGTTACTAAGGAGCGGAAAACGCCTCATCCCGAGCACACTAGATATTGACAACGCGGAAAAACGTGCTGAAGTTGAGAAAACCAGTGAAATTAGGTCACGACCAATAATCCTCGATAGTCCAAATCCCGAATCAAAAACACCTCGAGAGAAAGAGCCGTCCAATACTGAGGGAGTGGCCATTGACCTCGAGGAGGAAGAAGAGGAGTTGGAAGACGATGTAGAAATCGATTGACAAGATGGAACCAATGTCGATCGACCCACTACGGTAAATATCGATCGACAAGAACGGAATAATGTTGATCGACCGACTACGGTAAATATCGATCGACATAATGAAAACAATGTCGATCGACGCTCGACTCCTGCCAAGCCGACAGTAGAGAGAGTGTATAGGACTTTGCCACCCTTTCCTCCTAACAAGACGCAAACTAAGCGAGAATTGGATAAAGCGATCTGCAAGCAAGCATTCGATAAAATCACGTTCGAAATGCCACTAAGTGATGCCATAAAAGTATCATCTTCGATTAAGAAATATGTAAAAAAACATGGTATCCAACAGCTTCCCAGCTGCTGAACACAACGTCATGATGGTTTCGGAAGTAGTAAGTGCAATAATCCAAGGCGAAACCCCGGTCAAGAGACCTGATCCGGGCAGTTTTGTTCTAGATTGCAATATACGAAATAAAAGTTTTCCTTGATCCCTCTGTGATTTAGGTTCCAGCATAAACCTCATGTAACACTCGGTCGAACCTACCAAAATAACTTTGGTTTTGCCGATAGATCCGTTAGAGTACCTGAGGGGGTACTTGACGACGTCCCAATAAAGATTAACGACTGTCACATACCAACGGATTTCGTTGTGCTGAAATATCAGAATGAACCAAAAGATCCCCTCATTTTGGGTAGACAATTTCTAGCTACAGCTGGTGCGATCATCGATGTCAAGGAAGGTAGGATATGTCTAAACATTGGAAACATTCCGCTGACCTCCGACATGGAAAATCTGATAAGACGACCTTTAATCGATAAACAAACTTCCTACGTGGACGATATCTCTGAGTTGGCTGAAGAATCTTTCAAAGACCTGTGCTCAGACGGTCCCCTGGAAAAAGTACTCACGTCCAGTGAGGAAGAAACAATTAGTGTTGACAGCAGAGCTGAGAAATACACACTATTGATGGAGGCAAGTATGGAAGTAGCGAATGTTGATGACATAGAGGATGACACTTCGGAAATAAACGTCGATCGATATTTGGAAAAAGCTGTCGATCGACAACCATCTCCCTTAGAAGATTGGGATCCTGAAAAAGCACCAAAGATTGAGTTAAAGCAACTACCCGCTGGACTCAAATATGCTTTTCTCTATAAAAATTCCTACCCCGTAATCCTGAACGCTGACCTGACCAATGGAGAACTTGCGTTGTTATTAAACAAACTGCGAAAATATAGGAAAGCCCTCGGATACTCTCTTGAGGATATTCCTGGTATTTCTCCAAACCTGTGCATGCATCAGATTCACCTAGAAGACGATTCGAAATCGTCAGTGGAGCACCAGAGGCGGCTAAACCCAAACATGAAAGAAGTTGTTAAAAAGGAAATAATCAAGGTTCTAGACGCAGGGATTATTTACCCAATTTCGGATAGCAACTAGGTTAGCCATGTGCATGTCGTACCAAAAAAGGGCGGAATCACTGTGGTGAAGAATGATAAAAACGAACTCATCCCTACGCGAACTGCCACCAGACATCGGATGTGTATCGACTATAGAAGTTGAACACTGCCACAAGGAAAAATCACTTCCCTTTACCCTTCATTGATCAAATGTTGGAAAGATTGGCAAATCACCAATATTCTTGTTTTCTTGATTGTTACTCCGGATTTTTTCAAATCCCTATACATCCTGACAATCAAGAAAAGACAACTTTTACATGCCCTTACGGAACATTCGCATACCTCAGAATGCCTTTCGGTCTTTGTAATGCCTCCGCCACTTCCCAACGTTGCATGATGTCAATCTTCACAGACATGATTGAGGACTTCATGGAAGTTTTTATCGACGATTTCTCTGTGCATGGATCCAGTTTCAAAAACTGTCTCGATAACCTATGTAAAAACTTGGCAAGACGTGAAGAAAAGAACCTCGTTCTGAATTGGGAAAAATGCCACTTTATGGTTAATGATGGAATCGTCCTAGGAGATAAAGTGTCCGCTACCGGTATAGAAGTAGATCGGGCAAAGATTGAGGTAATGACCGGCCTGCAGACTTCTGCAATGGATCCTTCTACTTCAAGAATTTGACATAGAGATTAAAGATAAAAGAGGAGTAGAAAACGGAGTTGCAGATCATGTTTATCGGATACAAATAGAAGATGACGTTTCTATCGATGACTTCTTACCAACGGAAAACATTTACCAAACGGATTCATTCGTCGGAAATGTATGTCTAACTTCCGAAGAACTGTCATCGACGACAATGATGCTATGTCGATCGACACTCCAGATGATCTAAAAAAAAAAAAAATCTCATAACCCTCACCTTCGATATAAAAGTAAACGTTGAATACAACGAGCTGCACTCTGACCATGATTCACCTATAGATGAAAGTCTGCATCGAGAAGTGCACCCAGTCTAAAAAGGTTCAAGGAGCAGACCTTGGTACGCAGATATTGTGAACTATCTAGCTGCTAACATAGAACCCGAAGAGCTGAGAGGGTATACAAGGAAGAAGTTTTTAAGAGAAGTTAGGAGATATCACTGGGACGAACCATATCTCAACAAGCACTGCTCTGACGGGATGTATAGGCGCTGCGTCGCCGAAACTGAAACACCCGATATTTTATTCCAATGCCATGGATCCGACTATGCTAGACATTTTGCAACCTTTAAAACGGTATCAAAAATTCTTCAAGCGGGATTCTGGTGGCCGACTATGTTTCGCGATGCTCATGCGTTCATAGCACGATACGACAGATGTCAACGGAGAGGAAAAATCATTAAAAGACATGAAATGGAACAAAAATCTATTCTAGAAGTAGAAGTATTCGACTGTTGGGGGATAGATTTCATGGGTCCTTTCCCCTCCTCCTACGGGAATAAATACATCCTGGTCGCTGTTGATTATGTGTCAAAATGGGTCGAAGCAGTAGCTTCCCCAACGAACGACGCATCTGTAGTTATTAAGCTTTTCAAAAGCATTATCTTCCTGAGATTTGGAATTCCCCGAATAGTCATAAGTGATCGTAGATTCCATTTCATTAACAACTTTTTTTGAAGGACTACTCCGGAAGAACATAGTACATCATAGAGTTGCTACACCCAACCACCCGCAGACGAGCGGGTAGGTAGAAGTCTCAAATCGACAGATCAAAGTAATCTTAGAAAAGACTGTAAGAACATCTAGAAAAGATTGGTCTAGAAAATTGGACAATGCACTTTGAGCTTACCGGACTGCTTTCAAGACTCCTTTAGGAACCACCCCATTTCACCTGCTTTATGGAAAATCATGTCACTTACCGGTTGAGCTGGAACACAAAGCAGCCTAGGCTATTAAATTATTAAATTTCGACATCAAATCAGCAGCCGAAAGGAGGCTCATACAGCTTTAAGAGCTAAATGAAATAAGACATTTAGCCTACGAGAGTTCAAAGATATACAAAGAAAAACGAAAGCATATCATGATAAAAAGATCATCTCCTTCCTGGAAAACTCCGATCTCGTTGGTCAGGTCCTTTTATTGTTGTGAACGCCAATCCTTACGGAGCTATTACGCTTATAAATAATAAAGGAGACGAATTTACGGTAAATGGCCAACGAGTAAAACACTATTGGGCTAAACCACAAATTAGCGGGGCAATACACTTAGACCCTCCTCCCGATAGTTAGAAAGATCGAACATCGAGTCAAGCTACGGAATTAAAATAAGCGCTGAATGGGAGGCAACCCATTTTTAGTTTTAGAATTTTTAGGATTTAAAAAAAAACTTAATTAATTATCGGAAAACATAACGTTTGTCGATCGACGACAAGACCTCTTCATCAATCGATAGTGAATGAACAGACGCGGGCTCATATTAAGTCGACACTTAAGTCGACATTCACACAAACCCGAAAACCCTACGAAAACACTCCCATCTTTTTTCTCTCTTATTTTTCGGCCAAATCCAACGATTCTTTCGCCCAATCCACTCGATTTTCAACCCTCTATCCGCTTACATCGCTTAACTCACGCATCATCATAGTATGAACACGAAATTTTCTAAATTTTCGTTCTTGCTAGGTTTGAAATAGAGAATGAGTTAGAACCGAGATTTTTGGGCATATCGATCGATTTGTGCTAAAGGAGTGATAGAATAGGGATTACTGATCGATTAAACCGATTATATATGCCATGTAACTCGAATTGCATCAATGGGTTTTTGCAGGTTCCCGCGAAGGTGAAATCGGCAGATGATACACAACTTTCATTGATTGATTGTCACACCGAACATCGATCGAAACCGACCCGTTACCGTCGATCGATATTGCACCAAACCATCGAACCGAACTGAATTCCTATTTTTGTTTATGGTTTTGGTTGCAGATGTATGAAAGGAGGACAAAGCGGAAGTTCAACGTAGGCGGCAGTAGCACAGCTCCGCCACCACCACCGGTTCGCGACCAGTACCCTTGGCCACGCGAGCGCGAAGACGAACCTATCCCGCTCTTTGATCACTTCGTACACTCATGGATTTCGACCATGGCCTTACCAGCATTCAGTTCCGCCCTGACCCATGCCTCCTCCGAGCTCCAGCGACCATGCCGCGACGCTACGCGGTCCAGCTACCTGGAGGACCTCAGCCGCATCAGCCCGAGGCCACACTCCCGCCATTCCCACCTATGCCGACATGTTTACACGCCCTGAGGAAGATTACCAGCGCGTCGTAGTCGATGCTCTCACTGCCATCTGGGCTAGAGTACCAGCGCGTCGTAGCCAACCGTTAGCAGCATGACCATCACGCCAGCGCAGAGGCACCTCCAGCGACGAAACCACTGATGAGGACTAGTTCTCATATCTTTATCCCTATCTACTTATGTCTTCTTTTACTTTCGTACTATTAGAATTTGCTTTCGAACTTATTATTCTATGTTATGACTAGAATTTAACTATTTTGCTAACCATGCATGTGTTTGGATTGTCTAACAGAGCTAACCTAGCTGACAGATACTGATTATATGATGAGTTAGACACCTTGATACACTGCAGCTAGCACAGAAATTTTCTGTCTCTGCGCTATCGATCGACGAAGAGGTACTTACGTCGATCGACGGTGATGCGCTTTTGTCGATCGATGGAGCGTTTTGTATATCGATCGACACTCGAGACAGAGGGGTACAAAAATTCTTTTCTCTTGTCTAACATCTAAGTTAGTACTTATTATTCATTCTCTAACCAACCAATTTTAATTAGACTGAATATCACTGGGGACAGTGAAATTTAAGTCTGGGGGAGGTACTCACTAACATTAGTTTATTCATGAATTTTTAAATCATATTTTGAAAACATAAAGTTTTTATTGAGTCAAGAAGGGGATTATGAACTTATTAGATTTTTGTTTGTTATCTAACCACTCTTTAGCACTATTCTAGACTTACTGATTGCAGATAGTACTAAAGATACTAAAGTGGATCAAACTGTCAACTATGTTACACTTGCTGAGATTGTTTGAAGGAACAAAAGCTGACCTCCAACACTAAAACTTGACACAACTGCTTGTCTTGGGGCTTGGTATACACGGGATCAGATTCTTCAAACAAGTCTGGAAGGAAAAGCCTTGTGTAGATAGATTTATCAGCCTCTCTCTCTATTTTCGAAATTTAAATTAAAAAAAAATTATATATGTATATATATATATATACATATCTATTAGAGATTTATTAGGAAGAGATTCGAACAGGACTTGGTGGCTACAACCATTAAGGCTTGCTTCATAAGAATTCTATAGGTAAGGGATTAGAACAGGACTTAGTGGCTACAACCATTAAGGCTTGCTTCACAAATAATCCTAGGATATAGGTCAAAAAGAAGTGAACAGCATTTGGTGGCAACCGCCATTAAGTCTTGATTCATGGAAGCCTGTCCAATCTTGGTCCATGATCTTGCAAATGTAAGCAGAGTTTGACTAAGAGAGAAAATTAGTAGAGAGAAAGGATATGAACTAATGTTTACCTGCAGGGTCAGATACTTGTTTGAAAATCCTTGCATCCTGTGATCGATACTCCCAAGGTGAAGTCTGCTCCTTTATTTATGCTAAGAAATGAGGTTGGTAGAGGGGAATGTCAGACAAGATTTGCTCAGTTGATAGCTCGGTGAATTTGGTTGCTAAGCTAGGATATGGTATAATGTGCTTTTGTGATTAGGAATTGTTAGATGTGGATTGCAATATTGTAGAGGTGATGATTCTAAGTTTAAATTTGTGTGATTCCCTGCTGTTTTCAAACCTCTTTCAGAGAGACTGCTAGTATGTTTTGCTTGAGTACAAGCAAAAGAGTAAGTCTGGGGGAGTTGATAGACCATGGATTTTTCCCATTATTAGCAATGGTTTATAAGTGTTTTAAGATATATTTACTATTATATAGAGTCTATTTAGAGTAATTACAGGTTCAAGTACTAACTGGAAGAAAATGATGTATTTGGAGCTATTTGGAGATCTTTTGAGCTTTGCTGGAAATAGGAGATGGTCGACGGTTACCAACAAATATCGATCGATGTTGAGCTCTTCTCATCGATCAACAGCGAAGCCACCCGAGAGTTAATGACAAATTAGAAGACTTCAAGTTTCACAAAATTTTCAATAATTACATCTTAAGTCCCTGGCCGCCTGTTAGGCTATTTATTAGGGTTTTGTACCATTTTAGAGGCAGACTTGTCTGGAGACCTTTTTAGACCTAACTTGGAGGAAGCAAGAAGCCACCATTGATACGAGATAGCTTAGGATTGGAGAGATAGATCAATACTGCAAAACAGAGAAGATCTTGAACTCCCTTGCTTTCACTTATTCTGTTGCTTACTTTTATTGTGTATTTTATTTAAGTATAATTCAGACCATCATAACTATGTGTTTCATGAATATGTCTGTGTAGTCCTTACTGTTAGATTTAGGTTTATCAATAGGTTGATAAATGTATTACTGACACAAACAATTGTTAGGGTGTTTAAAAATATAGTTCTTCATCTAGTTGTGCTTAAAGCTAAGTTTAGGATTGATCACCATTTAAACTTAAATCTTAGGATTAATTGAGATCAAGCCATTGCTTGACTCAATACCTGAAAATAAACTAGTATGATCTAACTGACTAGACACAGACAAGAGTTGATCTAGTGAGTTAGAGAATATATATCAAACCTGTTTGTAAAGCTTTCTGGAAGAAGTATCGATCGACGCAGCGATAGCCCCGTCGATCGATATTTTGAAAGGTGTATTGATAGATATTCGTAACGTATTATCGATCGACACTTTCTCATGATTGACATACGAGAGTTAAAATCCGAGGTCCAGATTAGATAATCAGATTGATTATATCTTAGTTTGAATTCAAGAACAATTAATATCAATAAACCCCTAAAAGCCCAATTTAAGTTTTACTTGTCATACCTGAGAATATAACTGAATCTAGCTATTCTCTCAACTGTTAACAACCTCAAAACAAATCAATCGAGTAATAAACTTGCTAACATATCCATTTACTGGTTTAAAACTTATAAACCAATTAATCTAGATTTATTTCAAGACCATAATCTATGGTGTAGTCCTAGAGTCTCTGTGGATTCGATCCCTAAGTACTACATCCGAACCTCTTATTTGAGAGAGTAATTCACTCCTTAGGGTAATTTGAGTGATATCACGCACGCACTGCAAGTATCCAGAGAGGACATTGCAGACATTCTTCAGATGGCTAATGGAGCAGAAAATCTCTTCATTCTAGAGCACCAGCAAAGAGTTGCTAACGATTTCTACAAAATAGCTGGTGGAGTAGATGATTGTTTCACGCCAAAGTATCGACAGCATACTCGACCGTCGATCGACATTGGAGACCCAACATCGATCGGCAGACTTCCAGAGGTTGGAAAAAGAGCCTATGACCGTGATGGAACTAGGAGATTCCATTGGGAGGAGAAGGATGAGTATGGAGTTTACATAGATTTTCATGGACATGCCCGAGATGTAGATGGACACATCATCCGTGTATCCAAAGATGATATCAGAAATCTTCTGGAAAGAGCTTCAATGGAAGAGCACCGCTACCTATGTCTTCCAGAACATGCTAGGTCATTCACACAGACCAAGCTAGTACCATTAATCTACACAAAGGATGAGATAAATGAGATGCTTTATGGAATTTGTGGAGGCCAAGAAATGAATGAAGATGACTTCAAGATGAAGCTTGATGGTGTCTACTACCCACTGAATGATAGCATCAGTTGATTTACTACATGCATGGAGGAGATGAGGCAAGACATAGCTATAATACAAACACAGCGTGCAGCCAAAGCAACTACACCAGCATCGATCGACATAAACCTTCCCACATCAATCGATAGGGACATTCCAACGTCGACTGACGATGACCCGTCACCATCAAATCTGATGAAGTCTCAACCAGATTCTTACACCAGAGCAGAGATTGATCAGATTGTAGAAGAAATCTAAAGAACTCTGGGAGCTGTAGAAGAGAGGCTTGATAAGAGATGTGATGACATCTATTTCCCATGGGACATCACCATCAGTTCCTTGACTTCTCAGACAGAAGCAATGCAGGGGGAGATAGTAGAGATTCAGAGATACATCGCTCATCGACCAGAGGCATGGAGATCGATCGACAAACGCATCATCATAGCGACCGACAGTCACAAAAAGACATCGATCGACGAACCTACACCAACAAACCGAGGAGGGCTAGTACCAAAGGTGATATCAGATATGTCTGATATAAACAACCATGGAGAGGAGATCTCAGGTGACACATTGAATGTCTTGGAGACAGATTGCAGAAGATAGAGAATGCAACTGCAACAATGAAAGACAAATGGCGCAGAGGAGACAAGGCAATGAGAGACTTCACTGGTACATGGTTCAACAAGAGAAGAGAAGAGATGGAAACTTTCTTTCCAGCAAGTACCAGCTTTCCACATTATTAGACAAATCACCTCCAAAGGCAAGCTAAATGACTATAATAAAGCGTTGAGTGGGAGGCAACCCACTATTAGGTCATAAAAAAAGATCCGAGTAGACGATCGCTAAGAGTATCGACCGATGAAACACTGCTGATATCAATCGACATAACATCACTTAACAACATCTTTACATCGATCGACATATATTCCGATCTGGTATATCGTTCTAACTTGTTACATTGATTCCTTTTGCTTTAGTTATCACCACAACTCCGACTGAATTTACACTGGAGACAGTGTAGTTTAATTCTGGGGGGAGATTTACTGATATTAGTTTATTTCATGAGTCTTATTAAAATGCTTTCAAAAATAAGTTTTTATTGAGTCAAGAAGGGGACAATGAACTTATTGATTTTGCTTTTTTATCTAACCACACCATTCTAGACTTACTAGTTGCAGATAGTACTAAAGATACCAAAGTGGATCCACCTGTCAACTATTTTACACTAGCTGAGAATGTTTGAAGGAACCAAAGCTGACCTCCAACTTAACTGACCTCAACTTTGTTTGTCTTGGGACTTGGTATACATGGGATCGGATTCTTCAAACAAGTCTGAAAGGTAAAGCCTTGTGTAGACTTATCACCCTCTCTCTCTCTCTCTATTACGTAATATAGATATATTTTAAAAAAATTATATATATAGTTATAGATAATAACTTAGGAAAAGAATTCGAACCTGATTTGGTGGCTACAACCATTAAGGCTTGATTCATAAGAATTCTATAGGTAAAGGATTATAACAGGATTTGGTGACTACAACCATTAAGGCTTGATTCACATATAATCCTAGGATATAGGTCAAAAAGAAGTGAACACGATTTGGTGACTAAAACCATTAAAGCTTGATTCATGGAAGCCTGTCCAATCTTCGTCAAAGATCTTGCAATATAAGCAGACTTTGACTCAGAGAAAAATTAGTAGAGAGAGAGGAAAGACACTTTTATTTACCTGCAGGTCCAGATACTTGTTTGAGCATCCTTGCATTATGTGATTGATACCCCCAAAGTAAAGCCTACACTTTTATTTATGCAAGAATTAATGTTGGTAGAGGGGTTTGTCAAACATGATTTACTAAGTTGTTGACTAGGTGAATTTGGTTGCGAGACTAGGATATGGTATAGTGTGCTTCTAAGACTAGGATTTTTTAAGGTGATGATTATGAGTTTTAAATCTGTAAGTCCCTGCTGTTTTCAAACCTCTTTCAGAGAGACTAGATGTATGTTTTGCTTGAGGTCAAGCAAAAGGATAAGTATGGGGGATTTGATAGGCCATGGATTTTACCCACTTTTAGCCATGATTTATAATTGTTTTAATAACTATTTACTATATTCTAGAGTCTATTTAGTATATTTATAGGATCAAGAGTGATTTGGAAGAAAGTGATGATTTTGAAGCATTTTGGAGATAATTGGAGAGAGCATCCGAGCTGACTGATATCACTCAAATTACCCTAAGGAGTAATTTATACTCTCTCAAATAAGAGGTCGAATTGTAGTACTTAGGAATCGAATTCACAGGGAGCTAAGGAACCTAAGAAATCTAATATGATTTGTTAAGCAAGATAATTTTAGAGATCAAAATGTAAATTGCAGTTTTATATTGAACAAGTGTTTGTTCAATAGATTGGTTGAGGTTTTGGTGCTTAAAAGGAAATAGTTAGACTTAGGGTTTTTATTCAGGGTACTTGGGATTATAATCCTACAGATGCCTAATGAGTTGCGTGCATGATAATGTAAAGCGCAACTACTTGATCAACAAGTCAATCAGCTCTCGCATGTTTTGACTTGTCTATTAACTAGATCTAGTGATCTCAACTCTCGTATGTCGATCACTAGAAAGTGTTGATCGATAATCCTATAGGGATATCGATCGATACAACTTTTGCTCTGTCGATCGATTATTCAATAATGATATCGATCGACGCGCTTCTAGTTAAGCTTTATGCGCGGGTTGAATGGTACCTTACTAAGCTCACTAGATCAGCTCTCGCCTTGCTCATAGCAAGAAACTTAGCTTAGTTAGAATGTTTTCAGGATGAGAATGAAGCTCTCGCTTTATAATAAAACCAGAAAGCACACTTTTCCACTAACATGGTGGCAAAGCTTATATAACATGGTGGCATAGCTTATATAGTCAGGGGTAATCTTGTAAAATGGTGATGACTTGGGCTTCAAGTCGGTTGTGACCAAACGAGCTTTCTGCGCGCTTCGCTGTCGATCGATGTCAAGAAATGAACATCGATCAATTATTCCTCTCCAATATCGACCGATGGTCGAGCTTGATGGTCATCTCGGGTGCTTGCTCCAAATATCTCCAAAATGCTCAAAATCATCACTTATCTCCAAATCACTCCTGATCTTATAAATATAATAAATAGACTCTATAATATAATAATTAATAGTAAAAACACATATAAACTATGGATGAAAATGGGTCAAATCCATAGTCTATCACTGACCATCGAGCAAGACTAGCGTTTAACATTTAGAAGAAATAATTGATCGATGTACATCCTGTGACATTGATCGACAGCAAAGCGCGCAGAAGCACGTCTGGTTCCAATCGACTTAGAGCCCAAGACTTCACCAATTTACAAGATTACCCCTGACGAGTTTTAACCTAATATATATAGCTTGCCAATATGTTAGAGGCAAATTGTGCTTTCCTGTTTTCTTATTTTCACAGCAAAGGTTTTCTAGGATTTGGTAGAGTTGGAGAGAAGATCCAAAGAGATTTGTGATTGGAACTCCATTAATATCTATCTATTTATCTATGCAATTTTTATACCTAATTGATGTTACGAATTGCTTAGCCATGTCTGAGTAGTTCTATTGTTAGATTTTGGGTTTAAATAGGTTATGAGGGATTAGCCCCAACTATAGATTGCTAAGTTGTGATATTCATCATTAGGATTGTCATTAATGCTTGTTTCTAGTTTAGCTAGCTAGAACCTTGATCTAGGAGTTGTAGACTCAAGTCATCACTTGCATCTCACCCTGAATCCATCCTAATTGAGCTAGGATTGCTAGAGTATGGCGAGAGCTGATCTAGGAAGCCTAGTGAGCATATTCAACCCGCGCGTAAAGCTTGACTAAGAACGCGTCGATAGATATTCCTATAGAATAATCGATCGACGGTACAACAAGTGTAGCAATCGATATTCCTCAAGAATCATCGATCAACACTTATATCTGGTCAATAGACAAACCTAGAAAGCGAACGCCGATCGGTTTGTTTATAAGTGTTTGAGCTGTATAATATCATGTATACAACTTATTAGGCATCTATAGGATTATAATCCTGATTACCTGAATAGAAACCCTAAGTCTAGCTATTTCATGTAAAGCACCAAAAACTCAATCAAATTAATTGAGCAACTGCCTTGCTCACAAACCTGCTATTTACATTTAATCATAATCAACCTAGCTTAATCACTCTGATTAGATTTATTAGGTTCCCTAGCTCCATGTGAATTTGATCCCTAAGTACTACAACTGAACTTCTTATTTGAGAGAGTAATTCACTCCTTAGGGTAATTTGAGTGAGATCATTGCCTGACTGGCCGACTGATGTTTAAAATGGTTCGGGGGTTATAAGCTTGAGCAGGATGAAATTCATGTGGATGAGGAGATCAATAATAAGAAAGTCATTGAAATCATCCTAGAGATCTGCCCCCCCCCGACCAGTTTAGGTCTAATAAGATCTTAATGTCGCTTGAAGCTTTGGCTGCAGTGAATGCGTCAGTCGATGAATTATCCAAAGGTGATGTTGCAGCAGAGAAGATTGTTATCACACCAGAGGATATTTCCGTGATTATGATTTTGGCCATAAGCCGATCGTTAAAACTAGTTCTTTTTGTTGAAGCTTTACCAAGAGTGGACTGTACATTGTTAAATTAGGGTATTGGTTGCTAGACACATACTAATGGAGCAGGATGATGTTTCTTATACGGAGACAAGGATTACAAAACTACATGTCTTTCCATGGAAGGTAAATGCTCCTTAGAAAATACGTCATCTTATAAGGAAATTAATCACGGTCACATTGTTGTCACGAGGAATTTAACAAGTCGTCATATGCGATGTGATAATATTTGTCCACGATGTGGGGAACCATATGAGTCTGTAACTCACGTGACATTTGAATACTCATTGGCACTTCAAGCATGGGTTCTAGCAGCAACTCTGTCTCATTTGATACTTTCTTGTTTCCAGCATATATACTAATATGGATTATCTTTTCTGGTCAAAGAATAGTATCGAGGATCCGAAAGTAGATAGAGATCCATGGATAATTTGGTATCTCTGGAAAGCAAAGAATGATAAGTTATTTAGAGGAATCCATAGAGACCCACTGGAGTTGATGAGATATGTTGAAGGAGAATATCAAGAATGGTTTTTGGCTAATGCTAACTACATATTTACATCTTGAGTATGTGATACCGCTTCAAGTCTTACGTTTGGAGAGTATTTGCTTGGTAGATGGTTCTTGGACCTCTACTTCTCTATACAGTGAATGTGGATGGACATTGATTCATTGTGATGTTCGGACAGAACTCATGGGTACAAGAAATATAAGACGAAGAAAATCTCCATTGCATATGGAGTTAGAGCGCTTTAATGAGCTATGGAGAACATGTTGCATCGTTCGATGTGGCAACACTTTGGTACGGATTGCAAAGAGCTAATAACAATGGTAGGGGATCCTGAGTCATGGCCGAGCTTCTCAATGGAGTCGAAGGAAATTAAAGACCTCAAGAGCATGTTTCAAGATTTCAAAATCACATATATCCATAGGGAGCAGAATGAAACTACATATCATTTAGCTAAGATCCTTTCATAGGAACATATGTTTTGTTGTTTATTTAATTTCTGCCTAGTTACTTGAACCATCTCAAGTATGAGTAATAGAACGTGATTTTGTCAATAAAAAAATAAAAGTAAAAACTAAAAACATAAACTAGTATATATTAATACAAAATACATGAACAAAATAATACACGACATATAAAACCAAAATGTGAACAATATATTAAAATAATTATTATAAACCCAAGTCAAACAAATATAAGAATGGAAAAAATAACGGCACAAACAAGTCAAATTCTAGTAATATTCTTAAATTATTTAATATAAAAACAAAATTTTAAATAACAATAATTATTTTAAATTCGAAAAGAGAATATGCTACACCTAATAATTATATTCTTTCGTAAACTTATATATAGACGTAGAAGTTGTTGATCTCCAAGTAAAAAGGTTAAAGAAAACAAATCAAACTTAAAACAAAAGAGAAGAACAAAAAAAATGAAGCAATTACTTGTTCTATCTAATGTATTACTACTTCTATCCACATGCGATGCCGCTGCATTCATGTCGCCGTCAGAGTCACCTGTGTCCTCTCCATCTGAACCATCAAACAATGATTGTTCCACAGTAGTTTACGGCATGTTTGATTGTCTTTCCTTTTTGACAGTTGGATCAACTGATCTTAGTCCTACTAAAACATGCTGCGAAGGGGTTAAAATTGTTCTTGAATATAACTCTAGCTGTCTATGCGTTGCGTTGGAGAGTAGTCGTGCAATGGGGTTTGATTTGATTAACAATAGAGCTCTTGCAATGCCTTCTACTTGTAACATCCCCATCGATCCTCATTGTGGTATCTTATTTTTTCTTTCTTTCTCTAATGATTATGGTTCGCTTAAAAAAAAAATTGAATGATTCTCAACTATCACGACGAACAAGTTTTTCACTAGTAAACTGCACTTCTGGAATAAGATATATTGTTATTTTATTAATGATTAAATTTAAATTGTTGAAAAGATATTCTATTAATGGTATATATGCAGTATCTCCTTCGAAACCACCGACAACTACACCATCTTCCGGTTCATCCCCCTCAATATCCACAACATCACCGTCTGTTCCTTCACCTGCATGTAGCCATTCATCTGCGGCTAAACCCGGTTCATCACCAACAATTATACAATCACCACCGACACTTGCTGCTCCGTCACCTGCTATGTTTGCTCCTTCGCCATCTAAATCTGGAATGGAAAATATGTCCGTATCAAAACTCTTCCTAATCGTCATGATGATTTCTTCTTTTGTTTATCTTTTAGCGTAGTTTTTTTTATCCTTCCATTTAATTCAGTTGAAATATTATTCTGTTATTGTTTCATGGATTTGGGGAGAAATAAATTGGGGATGGTTATGGTTTTCAATTCTCGATATAGTTACCGATTTTGATTTCTTGATTTTATATCCAATAAAGTTATCTCAACTTGTAAGCCCCATCAAACTCGCAAGTTAACTTGCGAAGAGTTCGGTTCTGCACAACAAAAAAAACGACGCTTACAATTTTCTTTCCATCATCACAACAACAAAAACTTTATTTACCACAAAAATGGATTTTTATAACTATTTTATAAACAGGAGATAAATTTTAGATAATTTCATGGCTTACCACAATTTTAATGATTTTATATTTGTCTCTACTGAAAACATATATGTTTTCAACTAAATTTCAGCATATACGATCTAAAAATCTTCTAAATATCTATCAACTAAATTGTCAAATATATTTTCAAATAATTATTATTAGTCTTTTGAAAATCTTCTAAATATCTATCAACTAAATTGTCAAATATATTTTCAAATAATTACTATTAGTCTTTTACTTAGTTATTTAATTATATTTCTGAAGTAATACATTCGTAACTGTTTATAGTTGGAACTGTGCTATGTGTGTGATAAGAAAATCGGAGATTAGCTTTCTTTTTACATATTGTTATCTCTATTAGAAATTTTAAAATACAAACCATTTATAGTTTAAGTAATAGAATAGTCTTTTCAGATAAAAATGTATGTTTTTTGTGCTCAGATTATGTTTAAAGGTCGCGAGGGCAAAAAAGTTGTTCATTGCAATCAATGTCATTGGAGAATTTGAAATTTTGAACACTCATTTCAAAAAGCCAGATATTCAGGTTCAACAGACAAATGATGTTATGCAGAAGCAAGATATGAACCAAAGACAGATTGTCGACCTTATTATGGAAAAAGGAAATGAACATCATGGATTTGGAGAACTGAGGGAGCGGATGAAGCTGGTACTGTTGATCCAATCTCAGTGTCGATCAATACAATCTTTCCATGTCAGTCGACACTCCTTAAAAGCACCCATAGATCAAGCTGTTATCTTGCCCTAGATTTGAATAAAGAAATCACCTTGGAAGATTTCTTGGAGCTAGAATATGAAGTCTGAAAATTTAGATTTGAATAGAGAAATCACTATGAATGATTTCTTGGAGATAAAGGATGAAGAACAACTTCAAAATTTGGGCCATGACTCGAAATTGAAGATTGATGTCGATCGGCACCATATGGGAAAAGATCTGGATACTTCACTAAAGGCTAGCATCAATCGGTACCCACACTACAAGAAAAAAAAGCTTTTCTTAGCAGACGAATAACGCTATCTATAAATACCATAGCGGTTTTTGAAGTGTTGTATCATCGCCCGTCATAGTAGCTCAGACACATTAGATAACGGTTTTTCGCGCTGTTATCTTATTGTCATATACTATAGGGTTTGTTTGTATGCAATTAAATATTCTTTAATAGTGTATTTTTTTTGTTATTATTACACTATTGGAAAATATAAAAAGATATTTTTTAATTTTTTAATTGAATTATTAATAAACTAAAACTGGTTTACATGTAAAAAAATAAACCAAAAGTAAACAAAGCTTAAACCTAAACCTATTTGCTAACTAAACCTAATAACAAAACCATGCCGCCTTCAAGCTTCTTAACTCCGCCGCCGTCAACCACCATTTGCTGTGAAGACCAAGTCCTCGTGTCTCTTTCTTCTTTCCTTCCACGCCGGAGACGGCGACGGAATCACCACGACTCTTCCCACTCACTGTCGTTGAGCTCGTCTTCGGCTCACCACTGTTAAGATCGTCACATACACAACCGTCAAATTTGTCTCCGGCTTATTTATCCTCTCCGCCACACCTTTGTCTCAATCTTCAAGGTTCTATTCTCAGACCATACTCCACCAACTATAGACAGCAAGCTCTCCAACTAATCAAAAATTAAAGCAATTTAATCAGTTATAAACCCTATAAATCGGTTTCAGATCTATATTGATTTTTACCTTATTCTCGATGGATGAATCAGAAGCAATGGAGAAGAAACGTATTGAAGTTTCTGTGTGGATTGAAGACCTTCACGCCGCTTCTTGAGCAAAAGCTCTCTTACTCTTGGATTTCCAGATCTCGACCATGTTATCTTCTCTTCTCATTCGTCCTTCCTCGGAGTCAACCGCCATATGAAGAAGAGTAAGACTAAGAAGAGATGTGGTGGTGGTGGTTTAGAGAATAAGAAAGAGAGATGCGAGGAGACACTGAAATGAAGAAGATGAAGATGGTGATGGCGTAAGGAAAGAAGAACAAAATTGAAAGGAAAGAAGAAAATCTGAGACAGAGAAATAAATTAGAAAAAAAATGATTAATTAACTGTGGCCGTTGGATGAACATAAATCAAAGGCTGAAAGTAAAGATCTTTGTCACCCCACATTGACCAATCAGAAAACAGGTTAGTGGATCATAACTTTAGGATCCAAAAGAAGACATTCGAGATGCAGACGAAGATCGCGTGGTTCGTAGAGAACCATTAGTCCAAGTCCAAAATTTTTAATCATCATATTTTAGAATATAATATTTAGTTTTGATGTAAAATGAAATTATTTTAAAGGTCTTAAATTGAAGGTTCGAGGTATATTATAATATAAGATTTGAGTATATAAGGTTTAGAGTTTGAGTTTAAGATTCTAGGTTAAAGTTTGAATGTATATACTCAAACCCAATTTTGATAAGATTGAAAAGTTTGAAAAGTTTCTATTTAGAATTTTGATATCAAGTTTAGAGTTTAGAATAGAGGTTTGAATATAGAGTTTTAGGGTTAAAGGTTTGGGGTATTGAGATATGAGACTAATTTCTTAAAAAGAAATAATTTTCAGTTTATGTTTAATATTTGAGGTTAAACTTAAGATTTGATGTTAAAATATTAGAGTTTAAAGTATGTGTTTAGAATTTAGGGTTTAAAAACTTGTTTAGGGTTTAGATTCAAAAAGACAAACATAACGTTTTAGTTATGTTTTGCTATTAAACATACTCTATCGTAGCATTTCAAAATATACCACTCTATCGTAGCGTTTCCAAATATACAAACGCTATCTAAAACTAATGGTTATATCAACCATAGCAGAAAGGCAAAAAACACTATACTCTACTGCTATCAAAACCGTTTTTTCTTGTAGTGCCACCTTATATAGATCGAAAATCATGGTTGAACGAACTGCCAAGTTGCATGATTGAGTTAGAACCAGCTGAGGAGAGAATGGACAAGACCAAAGCCTCACACCTTGCTTTCCCCGAACATCTGAAATAATCTATCTGCACAGAAAAGGCTGATGGTTTTCACAAAAGAGTGAAAAAAATACATGACCCTCTGAAGTTAGTGATTTCATGCACAATTTCTGAAGATGAATTTCCTATTCCACCTGATAGAAGTGTGCATTTAGGTTCTGACATTGAGGTATTTGATGATCCTCTGCATGGAATAGCTCATAAGAAAGACTTGAGGTTTAAATTGATGTCGGCCGAGGCTTGAGGTATAAATGTGATGCCCACCGAGGCTTATCGGTAGCAGTTTCGAACGACACCACTTTGGTGTCTCAACACCCATGGCGTATTAAAGAACAAGGAGTGTGAAGTGTGTCGAAATATTTTTGATGGAGGCACCACCGCGAGATTAGAAAAGTCTGGAGGGGGGGGAAGAGAAAGAAGAGGAAAAAGGAGAAGAGAAAAAGGACCAAGGGAGGTCCTCAATTTTCATTGATTCCAAACTTCTCAAATGGTGCCAGAAAATACAGAGTGCGTAGTAGAGGCTTCTCACAGCCATTTGCAAAGGTTCAAGCACTCTTTATTACTGAAATGATAGACAAAGAAGAATAGTCTATGAAGGCTTTTACGACCAGTGTGATGAAGCTGAAGAAAATAGACATTTAAATTTGTGTTGGAGAAACTTTTTGTTCTCTTCTATACAACATCTGATCTCCAGATATCAAGCTAATGGCTAAAAACAAGCTTAGTGGGAGGCAACCAACTATAAGTATTTTCACATTTTAAAAGTTAAAAATGATGAATAGGTACAACACTGTAGCACTGTCGGGCAACACTGTAGCACTGTCGAGCAACACTGTAGCACTATCGAGCGATACTGTCTCGAGAACATGAGACACATGTTTTTAATATCAAAAACAAATCTCTCATGTTAATTAAAAAGGCACCTACAACTGAAGATGTTGAAGCCGGAGTTGGATCTCCTCCACCATGACGAAGTCAAGAGTTGGAAGGAGATAGAGATGTTGAACATGAGTGTGTGCCACCAAGTGGAGAGACACCTGAAATTGAGGTTGTTGAAGTTAGAGTTGTAGTTTCCCCACTGCGTTGAGGATAATAGGAGACTGTAAATGGGTCAAAAATTTGCATCCACTGTAAAGATTGTATCTTAGTATATTGAATAATGAGAATGATACACGAGAGTTTATATACAAGAGATACAGTTATTAGTTTCCTAAAACAGAGGAAGAGAGAATATATATGCAAATGATTCTCATATCTCTAACACGCCCCTCAAGATGGAGTGTCCACAGTAACTCCAATCTTGTTTCTGAGTTCCAAGAATCTTGCGCGAGATAGAGGCTTCGTGAGCGCATCCGCAAGTTGGTCCTTCGTGTTAACATGGCAGACTCGTAAAGCCCCTCTTGTTACTTGACCTCTCACAAAGTGGTAGTCTATAGCAATGTGTTTCATGCGAGAGTGGAAGACCGGGTTTGCACAGAGAAATGTCGCACCTACATTATCGCAATTAACGAGAGGAGAAGAGGGTAGCTGAATCCCAAGTTCAGTCAGTAGGTTGCAGATCCAAGAGAGTTCGGCTGCTGTGTTGGCGACAGCTCTATATTTGGCTTCAGTCGATGATCTGGCGACTCAATGCTGTTTCTTACTCATCCAAGATATCGGTGTTTTCCCAGATAGATGATATAAGCATTGGTGGAGACAGAGTCGTCGGAATCCCCAGCCCAATCTGCATCCGAGTATGCATGGAGTATCAACTTGTTCGTCGCAGAGAAGTGGATGACATGTGTGGGTGTGCCTGCCAAATATCGCAAGATCCTTTTTGCAGCTTGCCAATGTTCATCAGTCGGCATATGCATGAATTGGGATAGCTTGTTGACAGAGAAGACAATGTCTGGTCATGTGAATTGCAGGTACTGTAGACTTCCAATGAGCTGTCTATATTTTGAGGGATCAGCGAGTGGTGTTCCGGACTTGATATGAAGTTTGGGAGAAGACGCCATGGGTGTTGTAACTGGGCGAGCATTGGTCATATCATACTTGTGTAATATCCAGTATGTACTTCCGCTGGTTTAGATGGAGACCGGAGTTTGTGCGATGAGCTTCAATCCCCAAGAAGTAGTTAAGATCCTCTGGGTCTTTCCCTGAAAACCGCTCAGCAAGAAGTTGTAGGATTCTCTAGATAGATGGTTTTGAGTTACCTGTAATGACGATATCATCGACATAGATAAGCAGATATGTTAACTCCGTACCCCTCCTTAGAATAAAAAGTGATGTGTCTGTGAGGGAATTGTAGAACCCAAGGCTGAGAAGGAATGTACGGAGTTCATTGTACCAAGCTCGGGGAGCTTGCTTGAGACCGTACACTGCTTTCTTGCGGCGACAAACATGGTCTGGCTTGTCAGAGTCGATAAATCCGTGTGGCTGCACCATATAGACTTCCTCCGTTAGCGTTCCTTGATGAAACGCATTGTTCACATCAAGCTGTTGTATGGGCCAACTGCTACTGACCGCAATGTCCAGAACCAATCGAAGGGTTGTTGATTTGATTACCGGACTGAATGTGTCTGTGTAGTCGCGTCCTTGTTATTGATTATATCCATTTGCCACAAGACGAGATTTGCAACATTTGTGTGAGCCATTCGAGAAGAATTTGTTCGTGTAGAGCCAACGACAGTCTATCATATTGTGATTGTGAAGTCTCGAAACTAGCTCGAACGTGTCATTGCGCGCAAACACATCTATCTCAGACGATATTGATCCACGCCAACGTTTATCTTGCAGGGCCTGTTTGAGAGTATTGGGTTCTGCCAGGATGATTGAAGACATGGCTGCCATGTAGTTGTATATGCTGTTGGGTTTGCTTATCTGGTTTTTCCGGTGAGTTACCATAGGATGTTGATTCGGAGGTGCTTCTGCATTAGTTGGAGCTGAGACAGCTACAGCCGGTTTCGTTGTAGCTGAAGACGGAAGCTGCTGAGATGTAGTTGACAACTGTTTTTGCTGTGGAAGCACAGCCTGTGGAGTCGGAGTAGTCTCTGGCAGAACATCCGTTGGAGCTGTCGTGCTTTCAGTTGCAGTTGAAATTTCATGCACCTGCAGGAGAGGAGTCAAGCTCGTGGTGCCTGTTGGTTGTACGAACGGCGGCTGAGTTATTAGTGTTTTGTGGATGGGAATGAGGGTTAGTGGTGGTGATTGTAAGTGTGATGGTTTTGTTTCTTGGCTGGTTGGAGTGGGAGAACGTGTTTTAGTTTTGAAGGGAAAGTTTGTCTCGTCGAAAGTAACATGTCGCGAGACGTAAATACGGCATGAGCTTTTGTTTAAGCATAGATACACACTCTGCGATCGAGAGTATCCAAGGAACACACAAGGCATCGATTTATCTTCCATCTTGTGCGCATTGTAAGGCCGTAGCCACGGAAAACAGAGACATCCATATACTCTGATCTTTAGGTATTTGGGTTGTGTTTGGAATAGTTTATGGTATGGAGAATCCATGTTTAGGACTGGAGTTTGGAGTTGGTTTATGAGGTATGTTGCAGTGGCGAGGGTGAAGGGCCAGTATTTCTTCGGCATTTCGAAATGAGTGAGAAGGGTAAGACGAGTTTCGATGATGTGCCGATGTTTCCGTTCGGCAATTCCGTTGTGTACGGGGGTGTGTGGTGGGGATGTAAGGTGAGATATGCCAACTTCCATTAAGAGAGAGCGCAAAGTTAGAATTCGACACCATTGTCGGAGAACAAAGTGCCTATCTTTGTACAGAACTTATTTTTGACCAGGGTTTTGAAAGCTTTGAAGGTTTGCAAGGTTTGAGACTTGGTTTTGAGGGGGCAAATCCATGTATATCGGGTATAGTGATCAACCAAAACAAGGTAGTATTTGATATTATCAATGGATAGGATAGGGGAGGTCCACAAGTCTGAGAAAATATATTGCAATGGTTTTGTAGAGGTGATAGGGGATTGAGCAAAAGGAAATTTATGAGTTTTATTGATTGCACAATCTGAACATGATGTGTTTGGTGTTTCAGAGTTGGCAACAGGTAAAGAAAAACTGGAAACAATAGACTGAAGAATTGAAGAAGATGGGTGTCCTAGGCGGAAGTGCCAATCAGACTGTTTTGGTTTTGGTGAAGCTGAGGCGTAAAAGGATTGAAGGTTTGGTGTTTGGGTAGGCCATTCGTACAACTCATCATTGGTCTTGCCTTGGAACAACGGGAGTCCCGAGCTCAATTCCTTCACCTGAAAGTAAGCAGGGAAAAATTCAACCGAAACTTTGTTAGCATTACAAAGACGATAGACAGATATTAGGCTCTTTTTAATATTTGGAACACACAGGATATTATTAAGTTGTAACTGGTGTTTTAGAGTAGGCAGAGATAGAGAGCCAGTGTGAGAAATCGATAAACCTGAACCGTCACCAATGAGAACAGAGTCTGTGCCGTGATAAGGCTGCATGATCTTCATGTTCTGTAAGTCGCTGGTTATGTGGTGTGTGGCACCAGAATCCATCAGCCACGCGTTCGTAGGATTCTGAGCAGAGACATCCATGTTGGCCAGTGGTTGCCTCGGTAGGAAGGGCGAAGGATTGAAGCTCGAGTTTGATGATTGAGCCAGTTGAGGGCAACATCTTGTGCTGTGGCCGAAGACACTGCGAATCTGACATTTCCCTTGGTATCCTTTCGAGCTTCTTGAGCCCTGACTTCATGAGTTGTTGTAGTGTTGTGGAGGTTTGTTGTTGTTGTTCCAGTTGGAGTTGTTGGAGCGGTACTGCTGCTTGTTGTTGTTGTACTGCCGGGGTCGAGAAGTCGCAACATTTGAAGAGACTGGAGCTGTGTTCAGAGAAGTTGTGTTCATGGAGAGCAGCTTGGCTTCCTTGTTAACCAACTTCTCATGGATCTCAACAATTGATGGTGTGGTGTCTCTGCCTTCCACTTGTTCAACAACTGATTTGTAATCTTCAGGGAGGCCATCGATGATGTACTCAATCTTATCTTCATGGTCCAGCGGTTTGCCAAGTAGGGCAAGCTGATCAAATCGGCTAGCCAGACCTCTCATGTAGTCATCGATTGTCTTGTCTCTCTCGGTTGAGTGTTTGAATTGGAGGCGAAGTTGCTGGATGTGGCAATACGTAGTGCTCAGAGACTTCCAAACGTCTCGGGATGTCTTTGTGTTCGTCACCAGCGCTTGAATGGATGGAGAGAGTGTGCCTATAAGGCCACTGTAGATCAGGCGATCTTGACGTCACCATTTGGTGTGATATGGGTTAACCGTTATGACACCATCAACGGTTATCGTCTTGTCTGGTTCGGTGGTGATACCGTCAATGTGGCCGGCGAGATTGTAGCCACCGAGAAGGGCATGAACCTGGAGGTTCCAAGTCATGAAATTGGTTGAGCTTAGCTTCGTGATGTTGATCATGTTGATGTTGAGAAGCGATTTGGAGTCATCGATTTGTTCAGCGATGGTTGTCATGGTGAAAAAAAAAAAATTTGGGTTGACGGCTAAAGAAAATTAGGGTTACCGGAGGCTCTTGATACCATGTAAAGATTGTATCTTAGTATATTGAATAATGAGAATGATACACGAAAGTTTATATACAAGAGATACAGTTATTAGTTTCCTAAAACAGAGGAAGAGAGAATATATACAAATGATTCTCATATCTCTAACATCCACTACATGGCCATAAATAATTTGCATGAGGTAGAGCTCAATAATGTTAATTGTGGTTGACATGAATGAGAAGACTTGTGGTTGCAGGAAGTGGTGGATGGTAGAAATCCCTTGCATTCCTGCTGCAAGTATTATAATATGTAAAACATGTTGAAACATATGTCAATGAATATTGTACAACAAAAAAAAGTGACAAGAAATATATAAAGATGGTATAAATCCTTTACAAGTGATGAAGTTTTGGCCTAGAGTAAATATGCTAGTTGTCTTGCTACCACCATGAAGAAAACGCAATCTGAGACGACCAAGTAATTATGCCAGAAAAGAAAAAAAGAAAAACTAAATATGGATCAAGTAACATCCAGTTGACACTGCAGAAGAAAGCGATGACATGCTTAAACTACAACAAAGATGCACACAATAAGTAAGGTTGTAAAAATCCAAGCGGAGAGACATTCAAAGAAACCAAGAGGATGACCAAAAAATAGGTTTTGTATGTCGTTGAAACTTTCAATTTATTTGCTACATTTCAATTTTGTTTGGGTCATACATTTTTATTTATTTTGATTTAGGGAAGAGCTCCACGACCACAACAACGAGTATCTCAATCACAGCAAGGATCAAAGTGTTTCATTCTTTACCACATAAATGGATTTTTATAACTATTTTTATAAACAGAATATAAAATTTAGATAATTTTATGGCTTACTGCAATTTTAATGATTTTATATCCGTTTATACTGAAAATATATGTTTTCAACAAAATTTCAGCATATACGATCTAAAAATCTTCCAAAGATCTATCAACTAAATTTTCAAATATATTTTCAAATAATTATTTTTAGTCATTTACTGAGTTATTTAATTATATTTTTGAAGTAATACATTCGTAACTGTTCATGTTTGGAACTGCGCTATGTGTGTGATTAGAAAATCAGAGATTAGCTTTTTATTTATACGTATTGTTATCTCTATTAGAAATTTTAAAATGTAAATCACCTATAGTTTGAATAATAGAATAGTCTTTATAGTAAATAAGGAAAGAAACCCTAAGACGACAAGAAAGGCGATAATGGCGACCGAGCCGCCGTTCGATTCAAACGGTGACAATGGGAGAGAGGGATCAGAGGTTGGAGGAAGGGGTCTGGTGTCAGGTTGGGGGGGAGTCAGATGGTCGGGGGATCAAAGTTACAGAGGGATCTGTGGAGGGGATTCGGATTGAGAGTGGGGATGCTCGCACTGGGATTGATGGGGAGTATGTCGGGTTGGTAAATGTGGTGTATCTGCCGGTTAGCTTTTCACAATATCGGATTGTCGATGGAAAAGAAGAGCTGGTGATTAGGGAAGGAGTTACACATCAGGTAATCACGAAAATTTCTGTCATGGAGAAAAGTTCGTATGCAAAAGTAGTGAATGTGGGGTTGGGGGATACAATCGGTCCGGAGTTTGAGATTGTCGATGGTGTGGTGAACATTGAGATACCTGCGGAAATTTATGAGGATGTGCTTTGTGGCAAAGTTTTGTTGTAGGGTATGATAGACCACGGACTTGACCTACTTTTACCCATGGTTCATAGGTGTTTTAATAACTATTTATTATATTCTAGAGTATATTTAGTATATTTATACGACAAGGAGTGATTTGGAAGATTGTAATGATCTTAGAGCATTTTGGAGACATTTGTAAGAAAGTAATGATTTTGGAGCATTTGGGAGACATTTGGAGAAAGCATTCGAGATGACCATCGAGCACGATCATCGGTCGATATTGAAGAAGAATAATCGATCGATGTTCACATCTTGACATCGATCAACAGCGAAGCGCGCAGAAAGTCCGTTTGGTCCCAGCCGACATAGAGCCCAAGTCTTCACCAATTTACAAGATTACCCATGATGAGTTTTAACCTAACTATATAAGCTTTGCCAACATGTTAAAGGCAAACTGTGCTTTTTTGTTGTACTATTTTCACAACAAAAGGTTTTCTAGGATTTCTAGTAGATTGGAGAAAAGATCCAAAGAGATTTGTGATTGGAACTCCATTGATATCTATCTATTTATCTATGCAGTTTTTATACCTAATTGATGTTATGAATTTCTTAGCAATGTCTGAGTAGTTCTCTTGATAGGTTTAGGGTTTAGGGATTAGCCCCAACTATAGATTGCTAAGTTGTAATATTCATCATTAGAATTGTCATTAATGCTTGTTTCTAGATTAGCTCCTAGAACTTGCCCTAGGAGTTGTAGACACAAGTGATAGCTTTCACCTCACCCGGAATCCATCCTAACTGAGCTAAGATTGCTAGAATAAGGCGGGAACTGATCTAGGAAGCTTAGTGAGCACATTGAACCGGCGTGTTAAAGCTTGACCAAACGCGTCAATCAATATTCCTATAGAATCATCGATCGACACTGGTCAATAGACAAACCTAGAAAGCGAGAGCCTAATGGTTTGTTTATAAGTGTTGGGCTCTATAATATCATGAATACAACTTGTTAGGCATCTGTAGGATTATAATCCTGATTACCTGAATAAAAACCCTAAGTCTAGCTACTTTCATCTAAGTACCAAAACCCCCAATCAAATCAATCGAGAAACTGCCTTGCTCACAAACTTGTCTTTTACATTTAATCATAATCAACCTAGCTTAATCAATCTGATTAGATTTATTAGGTTCCCTAGGTCTCTGTGAATTCGATCCCTAAGTACTACAATTGAACCTCTTATTTGAGAGAGTAATTCACTCCTTAGGGTAATTTGAGTGAGATCAAATTTTGCGCCGTTGCCGGAGAGCTTTGATCGCCTAATAGATTTAGTCTAGGTTTTGTTCTTTAAAACCACTTTCTGATAAGAAAAATTCTTATCTTTTCAGGTGCATGCCCAACATTACCAGAAGCAACAAGGAAATTCAACTGCTATTCTCATCAGATCCTGTAAGTTTGGAATGTTCGATCCGCAAAGGAAGATGCTCCTCATCGATCGACGACAACACTAGTTTGTCGCCTTATTCTCGGCAACTATTGTCGACCCAGACACCAGTCTCATCGACCGACACTCTCTCACCACCATCGACCGAAGACACTCTTCCGTCGACTGATACCTTCCATCAAAAGTCGATCGATACTTCAGTCCACACATCGATCGATACTGAGCCGCAAGACATGGTTGCGACTTTGATTCTTATAGGTGATGAGAAGGGAGACATGCATGACCAGGAGGGTCATATGCGTAATGCAGCAGGTCAAAGGATAGACGCTCAGGGGGCTGCAATCCTTAAGTCCAATACTGATGCTACAGGAACTACTCTACATGTAGATGAGGTTGCTCGACCCAGAACGTTGGCTGATTACAACCATCCAAATCAGTTCTATTCTAACATATCAGCTATTTGTCCTCCAGCTATCCAGAGAGGCGATTTTGAGTTGAAGCCACAGTACTACACACTCGTGGGACAGACACCCTAATGTGGGTTATCTCACGAGCATCCTATAGACCATCAGGAGAGGTTCGAGGATCTTATATCTGCTATTCAAGTAAATGGAGTCCCTGAGGACTACCTACTTTGCAAGCTCTTCAAATACTCACTTGCTGGAGAGGCTTCGTATTGGCTTAAGCAGTTACTACCAGGATCTCTCACATCCTAGGCTGACATCAAGAATGCATTCCTATGCAACTTCTTTGATGAGGCGCGTGCTGAAGACTTGAGGAGCAAGATTGCTACATTCACACAGGAGCAAGATTGCTACATTCACGCAAGATTGCTACAGAGTCCTTCACAAGCCCCTGGATCAGATTCAAGTCTTATCAGAGGGATTGTCCACACCAAGGATTCAATGAGGTGCAGCTACTCAGCACTTTGTTCAGAGGCATCGTAGTGTAGTATCAGATGGCTCTTGATGCTTACAGCGATGGGAATTTAGGAATCCAGAGGAGGCTCTGAGAGTTATTGAGAACTTGACATCCAGCAACAACACCAAGAACACTGACTTTGAGAGGAAGAGATCTGCAGCCATCCTTGGGAATGACCAGATGGATGAGGTCAGAGCAAAGCTGGACAGTGTTCACAAGCTTCTCAGAAAGCTGGCTTGCTTAGTAGAGGATGCATATGATGTAGACACAGAGGGTATAGCAAAGGTAGAGGAAGATGTGAACTTCATTGGTGGAACTGGAATTCAGAGGTCTGGAAACCAGAATGGAAACTTCTATGGCAATGGACAGAGGAGTAATTTCAACCAGAATTTGCAGTACCAGAAACCCTACGACAACAACTACAGCAACAACAAGAGTTATGGAAACTCATCCTACCAGAAGCCACCACCACCTACTCAGGAGAGCAATATTGAAGGAATGCTCGATATGGTTCTCGAGGGACAGCAGAGCATGATGGTGGACTTCATTGGAAAGATCGACTCTGTCTACAACAACCTGAACACAAAGTTTGAAACTTGGAGCACTCATGTGAAGGAGCTGGAGATGCAGGTTGTTCAGACAAGATAAGCTGTTAAGAGGCAAGAAACCTTAACAAGAGGGGTATGAGATGATGTGATGAAGCACCACGTGAATGCCATCATAGATGATGATTTCCGGCAAGTGGGGAAGCATGAGAAGCTGCAAGAAGGAGATTTCGAAGTAGAGAGTACGATGAGTTTCGGCGGATCGCATTGGTGTCGATCGACGCCAGATCTCGAACATCGATCGATGGATGTCAACCAAAGCCGATTGACAGCCTCTCCAGAGCATCGATCAACGACACCTACAGAGTCAACCGCATCTTGCAATGCCGTGAGGATCATGACACACGAGGAGTTCGCAGCAAGACACCCACATCTGCTCAGCCCTTTTTATGTCAAAATCGATCGGCAAATTGGTCCTACCATCGATCGACAGAGAGGGACCGCCATCGATCGACAACCTCCAACACCATCGATTGACGCGCACCTCTCACATATCGAATGCAGATGCCAAAGATAGACGTCGCCCGTCTCAATGCACTCCGACCACAACCCAAACCTTCAGCTAACCCACTAGAGACCACCAGAGAGATACCCTGCATACAAAGGAGTATGATGAGGATTACGAGGAGGAACGAGCTATAGAGTACAAAATCATCCTTGCCGAGGAAGATAGACTTCTCCACCATTCCTCTTGGAAAAGGAATGCGATGTCGATCGACAAAACCATCCCAACATCGATCGACACTCGTCTTCATCAGACAAGCTGCAACCGAGCATCGACCGACATTGCCTACTACCCATCGATCGACACTGTAGTCAACCGTGCACGAGAAGGAGATTACTCAATTGGCAGTTGGGCAGATGATCACTATCACTAGAGCTTTGCAGTAGAGACAGCAATTTCTCAACCACGCGCAGACGAGCTTCATGAGGTTTTCACTGCTGAGAAACTTCTGAACATGCGAGAACGTGATGAAGTAGATCAACATAGACCAGAAGCTTGTGGGGAAGGAACACGTTTCAGCTGCTTTTTCACGAGAGCTACCCGACCGTCGATCGATATTGACATCCCAACATCGATCGACAGACGCCCAGAATTTGGATAAAGAGCATGTGACTGTGATGGCAATAGAAGATTTCACTGGGAGGAGAAGGATTAGTATGGAGTCTACAGATGATTATGGACATGCCAGAGATGTAAATGAACACATCATCCGTGTATCCAAGGATGATATCAGAAGTCTTAGGGAAAGAGCCTCAATGGATGAGCACAGCTACATATGTCTTCCAGAACATGCTAGGTCATTCACACAAACCAAGCTAGTACCAGAAATCTACACCAAGGATTAGATCAATGAGATGTTTTATGGAGTCTGTGGAGCCCAAGAAAAGAATGAAAGTGACTTCTAGATGAAGCTTGATGGTGTCTATTACCCACTTAATGATAGCATCAGTTGGTTGATTACATGCATAGAGGAGATGAGGCGAGACATAGCCAGAATCCAAACACAGCTTGCGGCCGAAGCAACTACACCAGAATCAATCAACAAACACCTCTCAACATTGATCGACGATGACCTCACACATTCAAATCCGATGAAGTCTCAACCAAATTCTTACACCAGAGCAGAGATTGATCAGTTGGTAGAAGAGATCTACAGAACTCTGAAAAACGCAGAAGAGAGGCTTGATAGGAGATGTGATGACATCTATTATCCAATAGACCTTACAATGAATTCTTTGACTTCTCAGATAGAAGCAATACAGAGGGAGATAGTAGAGATTCAGAGATACATCGCTCGTCGACCAGAGGCATCAACATCGATCGACAGACGCAACAACATATCGACCGACAGTCGCAGAAGGACATCGATCAACAAAGCTTCACCAACAAACCGAGGGAGGCTAGTACCAAAGATGACATCAGATATGTCTGATACAACACAACCATGGAGAAGAGATCTCGGATGACGCAGACGCCACACTCATAAGGAATCAGTTCCAACTTGAGAGTCTTAGAGAAAGATTGCAGAAGATAGATAATGAAACTGCAACAATGAAGGACAAATGGCGCAGAGGAGATGAAGCAATGCGAGACTTCACTTGTACATGGTTCAACAAGCGCAGAAAAGAGATGGAAACTTGTTTCCCAGCAACTCCCATCTTTCCACATTACTAGCAAAATCACCTCCAAAGTCAAGCTAAATGACTATAACAAAGCGTTGCGCGGGAGGCATCCCACTATTCGGTAATATCTAATTGGTTTTTATTAGTTTAGACGAAACACTGCTGACATTGATAGACAGAGCATCACCTGCCGCGACCGATGACAACACCTTTGCATCGATCGACATCTAATCCGGTCTGGTATATCGTTCTACCTTGTTACATTGAGTCCTCATATTTTAGTTGTCACCATAACTCCGACTGAATTTACACTGGGGACAGTGTAGTATAAGTCTGGGGGGAGGTTTACTGATATTAGTTTATTCATGAGTCTCATTAAAATGTTTCCAAAAAGAGTTTTTATTGAGTCAAGAAGGGGATAATGAACTTGTTGATTTTTGCTTATTATCTAACCACACCATTCTAGACTTACTAGTTGCAGATAACACTAAAGATTTGATGCCCAGGTTGTATGTAGACGGAACGGCTTTCATGGCGTTCAGCCATGGGGTTCCCATGATCATATTATAGATGGCAGGATGATCGACCACCGCAAAGTTGACGATCTTGGTAATTTCCTTGGCCATGACCGGTAGCTGGATCGATCCGAGAGTCATTGAAGTTTCGCCTGAAAAACTCGTCAATGGTTTCGGTGTTGGGATAAATTCTCCGAGTTCGATGTTCATCCTCTTGAGAGTATCGCGGAAGATAACATTAACTGTGCTCCCCGTGTCGATGGGGACTCTTGCGACCTCCAGATCTCGTACGACGAGATCTATAACGAGCGGATCGCAGTGGGGTTGATCGATTCTGCCGGCTTCCTCTTCAGTGAAAGTTTTCGAGTCGCTTTGACCATCTCGGGGAGGAGACCATGTAGGCCAATTTGCACTTGACTCGTCTTTTCGCTGATTGGCCTTGATGGCCGAGATTGTGTCGTTGCAATACTGTGATCCTCCGATGATCATGTTCACTCTGCGACGATTGTTATCGTTTCCTTTGTCGTCCGATCTCCTTCCGCGTTTATCCCCCGCTTGACTTCTCCGAGGAAAATTTTCCGCGGGTGGATTTTTGTCAGTCTTTGGAGGACGATCGGTCTCAAGGATGAGATCTTTAACGCTGGTGACTTCGGATAGCTCTCCGGCTAGTAGCTGTGTGGCCAGCCTCGCTCCCAAGACTTTACAGTTGGTCGTCGAATGCCCTCGGGTCTGGTGGAACTCGCAGAAGGTGTTTTTGTCGTATCTTGGATTGCGAGTCCACGTATTGCCCGAGGTTCTGCCTTGTTCCGAGTTGATTGCGTAGTTATGCGCACCTTGAAGCTCTTCCCCCTCATGATGGACAAATTTGTCGTTACGAGAGTTTTTCTTTTTGGTCTTTTGGTCTGCATCTTTCGAGGACGTCTTTGTCGGCTTATGTTTTTGCGACAAAACTTTCGTTTCCTCTTCGATTATGATGTAGTCCGTTGCCTTGTGAAGGCTGTCCTGGATCGTTCACTGTTTGTCGAGGGTTATCCATTTTCTGAAATTCGACTTATACCAGAGCGTTTTTCTGAGGATTATGATGTAGTCTGTTGCCTTGTCGCTTATTCCGCTAACCCTTGACATAACCAACTTGAATCGGCTTATGAACTCGCGGAGAGGTTCGTCCTCACTCTGGGATAGACTTCAGAGACCGACATCAGACGTTTCTCTATCTATGAATATTGTTTGAGAAATTCCGAGGCGAGCTGGCGGAAACTTCCGATGGAGTTTCACTTAAGGCGGGCGAACCATTCGAGCGCCGCTCCTTCCAGACTTTCGACGAATAGACGGCAGTAACCGGCGTCCTTTTCACTCTCCTTCAGTCTGGAAGGCTTGAAGGTGCGCTTTAGGATCAGCCGTACCATCGTATTTTGGTACCTTGGTATCTGAGATGCGAGCAGGGAAAGGTGTTTTCCGAGCTCCCTCGCGTAATCTATCAATTTCTGGGGCAGCGCTGGTAGCATGATGGATCTGGGATTTCACGGCCCTTACTTCTGATGCAGTTTTAGTTATGTAATCGCGAAGGTCGCGAATGTCTGATTTTTCGTCAGCAGATTTTCGAGCTTGTCGGCGTTTGCTGCGAGTGATCTTGGTTTGTTTTTCTGCTGACTCTTCCTGTTCGACCCAGTAGAGGTTTTCCTCCTCTTCCGTCATTGGTTTATCAAACGGATAGTCTTCCAGAGCCGATCGGTTTCTGGTTCTCCTTGGATGTATGTCAGCGTCTTCTTCTGTATCGCTGGAAACGTCGCTGGGATCCAAGTCGACATGCTCGACTTCGTCAACCTTTGGGGGATAGAGGGTTTTTAGAGTTCTGTTTCTCAGTAGGGGATGATTCGCTGTGATATTGACCCGAAGGACGTTCCCGCGATGTTCCAGGCCTGTCGAGTGGGGTTGCGAAGTCGAGTGTTCTTCCGCAGATTTTCGTAGATCCGCGAGGGAGGACTGCACGGGTTCTTGCCGTTAAGGTTTTGACCTTTTTCGTCAAGGTACCCACGAGCTTGTCCTGTTCTTTTGACCTCTTTTCGTAGGAAAAGAACATCTTTTCAAACTCCTCGAGCGTCGCGGCGTTAGCTGTTACGTTGGCCGCAGACACGGCTGCTTCTGGAGTATTTTGATCATCGTTGCTTCCTCCGTTGAGAGGAGTCTGCATGTTGTTCGTGTTGTCAGCTGACATGTCTGGTCGAGCATGTTGTGTTGTGGCTGAGAGTTAGATTGATCCATACCCCCCCCCCTCCTTCAAGCGCCAACCTGTTGTTGGGGTCAAAAACGGTTATTTCAAAATCAGCGGCTATGATTATTTCTTATTCACGGATTTCTCGCAAAACAATCACTGAAAGAAAGATCGGAAGTGAACGAACGAGCGAATCTCGCACAAAAGCCACCCGCCGGAGAGCTGAACCGTCACGCGGGTTAGCTCGCCGGCGAGCTCAATCATCACGCCGGTCAGCTCGCCGGCGAGCTGAACCGCCGTTTGGTTGCACTCGCCCGGCGAGTTCAGCCATCGCGCCGATCAGCTCGCCGGCAAGCTGAACCGTCGCGTGGTTGTGTTCGCCGGCAAGTTCGGCCGTCACACGAGTCGGCTCGCCCGGCGAGCTCGACCTGATCCCGGCCTCTCCGACTTACTTCGACTCCCGTATCTTCCGTATAGCTGTGACATCCAACCTTCCGGACCATATACTTCTCGTTTCGTTTTGATTAAAGTTTTTCTCGAAGTTTTATGACCAAAACCGAGAAATCGTATAAACGCCAAAAGGACTAAGAACGTTCCGCAAGGATCCAGACTGGTCTAGAGGCCCATCTACACTCTCAGAAGGGATTTGAGCCCATAAAAGTTATGACGGTTCGTCCTAACTCGCAGAAATACGATAAATGTAAAGATTCGAGGATAACTATCAAGATCAACGAAAAATGGAATATGCCCGAAGGAGATAGACTTGGACCCGAAGGCGAAGGATGGGCCACCGACCTAGAGCGACTATATAAGGAGACCGGGAGCAGAAGAAAAAGGATCCGAGAATTTAGACTTAGAGAACTCCTGCTAGCTTAGAGAACTTAGGGCTTAGGTGGTTAGACTAGCACGGCAAGGCTTAGGACGTCTTTACCGCCTCTTGTCCTGTTGTTCCGATAGTTAGCATATCTCTA
>NC_027753.1:11402141-11403806 GCF_000695525.1 Brassica oleracea var. oleracea
ATTATCGTTCTAAAGTGATTACGCAGAGAATTCGGACCTTCAAGGAAAAACGGGTTCAAGGAAAATCTTGTATTCATACTATTATAATCGACGGTGTTAATTTCGGTTCCCACAGTTTGGCGCTAGAAGGAGGGGGGGATACGGATCTATCTCTCTCGCAACCACACACGCTCAGTCCGATAAGACGACCAACGCTGACAAAGACCCGTAAACGCACGACGGGACTCCCGTCGATGCCAACGCTGATAAAACTCCAGCTGGAAACGTATCAACGGTCACTGACGACACCGCGATACTAGATCAGATGAAGGAAATGTTCGCCTCCGCTCAGAAAAAGACAGACGAACAAGGAAAACTGGTGGCCTCTCTCGTAAAACAGGTGGAAACCTTCAAATCTGTGCGCCGTTACGGAAAGACCCAGCCCGATATTCGGACTCTCGGGAAATGCAACTATGACTCTCCGCTCGATCGACCTTGTTGTTAAATCCGGGAGCGTCACCAAAGTCACGAAATTCTTAGTCATCGACCGCCTAACATCGTACAACGCGATCGTCAGTACTCCATGGCTGAATTCCATGCGAGCGATCCCTTCGACATTTCATCTGTGCCTTAAGTTTCCAACCCCTCGTGGAGTCGAAACTATACAAGGAGACCACAGGATGTCGCAAGTATGTTTCGCCGCCGAGTTAAAAAGAAAGAACTTGGCGATCGAAACTTCCCATTAAAAGAAAAGAAAGATGACTCTCGATGAGAACGCCCCGGAACGAGACTCGGAAGTCTTCTGGCAATCTCAAAGGGCCGAAGCCCTAGAAGGGAAGCGCGAACCGACTTGCGAACCGGTAATTTCGATCAGGCTCGACGAATCCTCTCCGGAACCATACGTCGAGATTGGAGCCAACCTCCGCGAGCCACAAAAGACAGAGCTCATCGCCTGGGCCGCGGAAGACATTCCAGGGATCGATATCGGCATAACGTGTCATGAGCTTAACATCGATCCGACTTACAGACCTGTCAAACAAAAAAGATGGAAGCTAGGACCGGAGCGTTCCACCGCGGTAAATGAGGAAGTCGAAAGACTCCTGAAGGTCGGATCAATAACAAAAGTTAGGTATCCAGACTGGCTCGCTAACCCGGTCGTGGTCAAAAAGAAAAACGGCAATTGGCGAGTATGCGTCGATTTCACCGATCTCAACAAGGCCTGTCCAAAGGATTGCTTCCCAGTCCCGCACATCGACCGACTGGTCGAAGCAACAGCAGGGAACAAACTCTTATCATTTATGGATGCCTTCTCCGGGTACAATCAGATCGTGATGAATCCCGACGATCGTGAGAAAACTGCGTTCATCACCGATCGGGGAACATATTGCTACAAAGTAATGCCTTTCGGTCTCAAGAATGCAGGCGCCACTTACCAGCGACTTGTCAATCGAATTTTCTCCGAACAGCTCGGCAAGACTATGGAGGTATATATCGATGACATGCTCGTAAAGTCTCTTCACGAGCACGACCACGTCTCCCATTTGGAGGAGTCCTTTGCAAAACATAACGCCCACAACATGAAACTGAACCCTGCAAAGTGTAGATTCGTGGTCCTACGACACGCTGAAAGGGAATAAGGAGTTCGAATGGTCGGAGGAATGTGAGAAAGCTTTCCAACAGCTAAAA
>NC_027753.1:11403954-11404198 GCF_000695525.1 Brassica oleracea var. oleracea
TAAACAAATCTTCTACATAAGCAAAACGTTACTGGACGGTGAGACCCGGTATCCCCTGATGGAGAAACAAGCATTCGCAGTTGTGACATCGGCAAGGAAACTCCGGCCGTACTTTCAGTCGCATACCATAATAATCCTCACCACCTTCTGATGTGCCGTGGGCTAGCGCACCGGGCAAAACAGGCATGCATAGCTTGATGGAAAGCAGTAAAGATATATGTTCATTGTTTGACTCATATCTTCC
>NC_027753.1:11405828-11406028 GCF_000695525.1 Brassica oleracea var. oleracea
CAAACCGGTGGAGCAAAGAGCATGTCAATACCTCCAAAGATGTGGCTGATCCAAAAAGGAAACAATTTCAGTTTGATGTCCAACAATTTTGTGATAACTTTGTGAAGGGTTTGGACAAAGCCCTCAAGGACGTCAGCAAGAGCCAAAAGAAGTGCACATCCACACGTGCCCCAGTAGCTGAGCCATCAATTTTCATCAGT
>NC_027753.1:11406212-11406659 GCF_000695525.1 Brassica oleracea var. oleracea
AGTTTCACAGGTTTTTGAGGAAGAACCATTGAACTACCAACATCAAGGACCACATCTTGAGACTAGGAGACCCTTGGACAATGATCTTAGTCCCATCTTTGATGAAGAAGACGAGCTTGATCCAATCTTTGATGAGGAAGCACCAAACACATCATCCATCATCATAGAGAAACATCTTTGCTATGATCCAGGCACAACTTCTACGCCTTTGCCTAAAGAGCACTGTGAGAAACTTTATTTACTTAATTCTCTGCCTGAAATGTTTGTTAAGATCAGTTCTCCTGTTGTAAATCGTTTTGGTTTTGACAAAGTTAAAGAATTTTGTGTTTCAAATTCTGTTTTTGATAATATGATTCATTCTTTTGAGAAATTTGAACTTGACGGAATTCTTGATCAAAAACGTTTTCAAAATGGCAATGACATCCATTTTGGATTTGTTTTGAGTCT
>NC_027753.1:11406700-11406958 GCF_000695525.1 Brassica oleracea var. oleracea
CATTTGAGCTTGATTTGCAACAGTCTGATTTTTGTGCTAGAAAATCGTTTGATTCATTTGTCTTCAAAGAAAATGACTTTAATCTGAGCCCTTATAGACAATAACTGATCACTGCTAATTTATTTGCATCCACTTGTGCCTTGGACGAATTTTTGGTCAAGAAGTTGCTGAAACAAAAATCACATAGAGCTGAAACCGATTTTATTTTTGATTCTGTTTTGAAGCTTGATAACTTGTGTGTTGAAACTGATAAACCTT
>NC_027753.1:11407387-11409985 GCF_000695525.1 Brassica oleracea var. oleracea
GACTCGCAAAATGGGCAATCGAACTAAGCGAGTACGACGTGAAGTACCGCCCAAGAACCTGCGCAAAATCTCAAGCACTAGCATACTTCTTGGTAGAATTGCCCACGGGGGATATGACAAACACGGAACCGGACTCAACCTGGATCCTTCACGTCGACGGATCATCATCCAAAAAAGGATCCGGGATAGGAATCCGGCTCACGTCTCCGACCAGCGAAGTCTTGGAACAATCGTTCCGATTGGAATTCCATGCGTCGAACAACGAGGCCGAATATGAAGCACTCGTCGCAGGATTACGATTAGCCCTAGGGCTTAAGATCCACAACATTCACGCTTACTGTGACTCTCAGTTAGTCGCAAATCAGTACAGCGGAGAATACGAAGCAAGGGACGAAAGAATGAATGCATATCTAAAACTCGTTCAAGACCTCTCCCGAGACTTCAACCACTTCGCCCTCACTAGGATTCCTCGCTCGGAAAACACTCAGGCGGATGCCTTGGCCGCACTCGCATCAAGTTCGGATTCTGGACAAAAACGAGTAATCCCCGTCGAGTTCATCGAACACCCAAGCATCGGACCACCAGTAGTCGCCAATCTGATTCGAGCACAAATAAAAAATGCGGAGGATGTTGAAGATCCACCAGAAGAAAACGTGGATCAGTCGGAATACGGCTGCGACAGCCCATGGCTAGAGCCAATCCGAGCATACATAATCAACGGAACGCTTCCCACTGAGAAATGGGCGGCCCGCAAAATCAAAACCCAGGCCGCGCGATATGTAACGGTTGAAGGAGAAATCTACAAATGTAGATTCCCCGGCCCACTCATGACCTGCGCCGAAGGCGAAAAAGCAAGAAGAGTAATGGAGGAGGTTCATTCCGGATCATGTGGGAACCCCTCCGGCGGAAGATCTCTCACCGTAAAAATAAAACGCCATGGTTATTACTGGCCAACTATGATCAAGGACTGCGAGAAATTCTCACGGAAGTGCGAAAAATGCCAAAGGCACGCGCCGACAATCTATCAACCCGCGGAAGTCCTCTCGTCCATCTCGTCTCCGTATCCCTTCATGCGATGGTCCATGGATATCGTCGGGCCATTACACAACTCGAAGCAGAAACGCTTCCTCCTGGTCCTCACGGATTTCTTCTCAAAGTGGGTAGAGGCAGATTCCTACGAAAGTATCAAAGACGCTTCCTCCTGGTCCTCACCAGACACGGGGTCCCTTACGAAATCGTGACAGACAACGGATCTCAGTTCATCTCTACCCGATTCAAAGCATTCTGCGAGAAGTGGATGATACGACTCACCAAGTCGACTCCCAGATATCCGCAGTGCAATGGCCAGGCAGAGACCATCAACAAAGCCGTCCTCAACGGGTTAAAAAAGCGCTTAAAAGCCAAAAAGGGGCGATGGGCAGAAGAGCTCGAAGGAGTTCTTTGGTCGCATCGTACGACCCCGAGATGGGCTACTAGTGAAACCCCATTCGCCCTTGTTTACGGACCAGAATGTATGATTCCCGCAGAAGTAGAATTTCCCGGAGTACGGAGAAGATTCCTCCCCGAACGAGAAGATCCTAACAGCGCAATGCTGCTGGACGAACTCGATCTTATTAACGAGCGGCAACTCGACCTTATTAACGAGCGGCGAGATCAAGCTCTCATACGAATCCAAAATTACGAGCACGCCGCCGAAAAATACTACAACTCAAATGTTCGCCATCGCAGGTTCAAAGAAGGCGACCTGGTCCTTCGCAAAGTCTTCCAAAAAACTGCCGAACGTAACGCAAGAAAACTGGGACCAAACTGGGAAGGCCCATACAAGGTCATAAAGGTAGTGCGACCAGGATCATACCAAATCGCAAACATGCAGGACGTCAAGATCCAAAGAACCTGGAACGCGATGCATCTTAAGAAATACTACCACTAATCGTAAAGTGGATCCAAAGAACTACGAGATGGCTTGATCCCCGAAAAAAGGGTACGTAGGCAGCTCGCCCAGCGAGTTCAGCTATCCCCCATCTTAAAAAAGGGGGGGAATGGGTATGTATACTCGTATACTCCCACAACTTTCAAAAAGTCGATCTTTTCGAAACTTTTTACAAAAAAAACCACGACGCTACAATCGCTAAGCCCACTACCCAACAAACAGCCAGAACGGCGGTCCAGAACTCGCCCAGAACGCCTAAATCAGCTATCACGCTAAAACCAACAAACCCACGAATGCTCACAAAAAAAAAGCATCCTTGGTAAAAAGCCCGCAAAAAAAATGCGGCTCAAAACAAAAAAAAAAAAATTAACTTCTGGCACTGTGAGACGTCGCAACACGCTTGAAGTTACGGTCTTTCCAACACTTATGGAAACAACACTCTTGTTTCCAAAATCAACATACCTCTAACGGTGAAATGCCTTTAAAATGGCATCGCTTCTTTGTTGCTGATCACAACAAACGAACCCTAACGTCCTAAACAGACACTAGCCGCCCTCGAAAGGATAGGCTCTCTTACATCCGACAAGGATACCATAGCGCGCTATACAAGAAAATCCAAAATTTTGGCCAGCACCTCCAAACGGCCTTTGGAAGTAGCTCGATTCATG
>NC_027753.1:11411224-11411846 GCF_000695525.1 Brassica oleracea var. oleracea
AAACAAACCTTGGCACGATGTTGCGACAAAGGTCCCGAGGGCTCCCCTTCCGCGCCAGCGGTACATCTCCTCTTCTTGACGGTCTCGGTCCCAGTGCCAGTCCTCTTGCGAATTTTGGTCAAAGGAACAGCACTGTACGCGGGAAGCCCTAGGACAATCTCCTTCCTATCCAAAGGTGGAGGCATCAACTCCGTCGCCTTCTCCTCCTTAGGAGCTGGGACTAGTGTGGTCGAAGAGCCCGAGGGTTGAGCCGAGACCTCTGGAACTTGAACAGGAACCACGGCCGATTCTGCAAGGGGCGTGGCATCACCAGGGGACTTGTTTCCTCCTGCCGAGGTCGACATCGCAGGTGAAGAAAGGATAGCTGGCACCTCAGGCTGAATCTGACCCCCTTCCTTCTCGGCACTGCGTCTGGACAGTCTCTCTTTGAAAGAAAGAAACCCGGCAATGAAGGTTGGAGTAGCTTCGTGCATGGCCGAATTCGGAAGTGCCGAGTTGGCCTCACCCATCTCGACGTCGGAGCTTTTCGTTTCACTTGGGGAGGAAGACATTCTTGATAGGTAGTTTGAAGAAAAGAGAATGTGAGAGAAAGAGATGTGTGAAGAATGAGGAGTGGTGAGTT
>NC_027753.1:11411856-11412344 GCF_000695525.1 Brassica oleracea var. oleracea
GTGACGTGGATTTCCGCAATAAATATTCTTAGCCAAAGATTTCGATTTCTAATTCATATCACTCGCCCGCGAAATCAACGGCTATGATTATTTCTTATTCACGGATTTCTCGTAAAACATTCACTGAAAGAAAGATAGGAAGTGAACGAAGGAGCGAATCCCGCACAAAAGCCACTCACCGGAGAGCTGAACCGTCACGCGGGTCAGCTCGCCGGCGAGCTCAACCATCACGCCGGTCAGCTCGCCGGTGAGCTAAACCGTCGTGTGGTTGCACTCGTCCGGCGAACACAACCACGCGACGGTTCAGCTGCGCTGGTCAGCTCTCCGGCGAGCTGAACCGTCGCGTGGTTGTGTTCGCCGGAGAGTTCGGCCGTCACGCGAGTCGGCTCGCCCAGCGAGCTCGACCTGATCCCGGCCTGTCCGACTTACTTCGACTCCCGTATCTTCCGTATAGCTTTGATATCCGACCTTCGGGACCATATACTTCT
>NC_027753.1:11412467-11431438 GCF_000695525.1 Brassica oleracea var. oleracea
AGAAGGGATTCGAGCCCATAAAAGTTATGAGGGTTTGTCCTAACTCGCAGAAATACGATAAATGTAAAGATTCGAGGATAACTATCAAGATCGACGGAAAATGGAAAATGCCCGAAAGAGATAGACTTGGGCCCGAAGGCGAAGGATGGGCCACCGACCTAGAGCGACTATATAAGGAGAGCAGAAGCAGAAGAAAAAGGATCCGAGAATTTAGACTTAGAGAACTCCTGCTAGCTTAGAGAACTTAGGGCTTAGTTGGTTAGACTAGCTCGGCAAGGCTCAGGACGTCTTGACCGCCTCTTGTCCTGTTGTTCCGATAGTTAGCATATCTCTACTCCTCTCGGAGAAAAACCTGTATTCATACAATTCAATAAAACGCCTCTGAGCGATTATCTATCTTTTTATCGTTCTAAAGTGATTACGCAGAGAATTCGGACCTTCAAGGAAAAACGGGTTCACTCGGTTTTCCTCCATTATTATTTATTATAATCGACGGTGTGAATTTTGGTTCCCACACCTGTGGGAACCTAAATTCGCACTGTTGATTTTCGTTCAAATAAGGAAAGTTAATGAGTAAAAGGTGTCTTATTCCGAATTTGCATATTAGCGTTACAACAAGGTAGAAGCCTCGGCTATGAGAGCTGTCAGTGAGATTCCTAGTTCTAACAACCTAAGACTGCAAAACCGAGTTGAATCGCAGCTCGAGATGACAAAAACGGAAAGTCGCCTAAATGCTCTAAGTGCTAAGTTTGCTCTGAAAAAGTTCTCCCTTTGTGCCTCTCGCCTAGGACTCCTTATACACTCCCTCCAAGGTCGGTTTGAGCTTTTCCCTTCCGGCCCTTAAGCCGTCATAACTCAAAAATGGAGATATTCAATTTTTTCCGATCTTCATGATTATCCGCGGAAACTTAACATTTATCTGCGGAATTTTGACATATATCCTTTCTTGCGGACTAAGTATAAACCGCCATTGTATCTATGGGCTTTTCCTTAAAAAATCGTAAGTGGGTTTCTAATCGTGTTTTAGACCTATTTGGGCCGTCTTTCGATTCGAAACGTTTATCACGATTTTTATAGATAATAATGAACTTTCCGCGATTTTTATCGTAAGGTTTAAATGATAACTCCAATCGATGGGAGTGAGAAATGATATGACTGCGGTACATGGGAGCTAGCATTGAGGAACAGACGAGAATGCACGGATTTGGGTCGTACCCGTTGGTCGATGTCCGAGACAGTTCGGTCGCTACGTAGCGACCAAACGAATGGCTTGGTCGGTCGCTACATAGCGACCTACTCGATTTCGGAACGGTCGCTACGTAGCGACCAACAGAGAGGCTTGGTCAGTCGCTACGATGCGACCGACTCGTTGCGAGTCGGTTGCTACATAGCGACCGACTGAGAGGCTTGGTCGGTCACTACATAGCGACCGACTTGTTGCGGATCAGTCGCTACGTAGCGACCGAACGAGAGGCTTGGTCGGTCGCTACGTAGCAACCGGCTGGTTACGGATCGGTCGTTACGTAGCGACCGACCGAGAGGCTTGGTCGGTTGCTACGTAGCGACCGACTCGTTCTTGGGTCGGTCGCTACACCGGCTTGTTCGCGGGTCGGTCGTTACATGGCGACCTTGTTTGCATCTTTTTCCGATGTTTCATGAACGTGTTCTTTTGTTTTGATGAATGATCCGAGATTAACGCAATATTTCACCGCAAGACTTTTCGTAAAAGTAATCTTCGCGAAGAATATTTTTTTGTACAAACGTTCATGTTAATTTTTACGGATATTTGGATGTTAACTTCGTCGTGTCTGTTTTTGACCCCAACACGCTCCTCATCAATCAATAACACCATCTGTTCATCGATCAATTTCTGTCAACCACTGTCGACCTAGACACTAGTCCCGTCGACTGATACTCGCTCACCACTATCGACCGAAGACACTCATCTTCCGTCGACCGACATCTTCCATCCGACATCAATCGATACTTCAGTCCGAACATCGATCGATACTGAGCCGCGAGACAAGGTTGCTACTTTGATACATGTACGAGATGACAGAGGAAACCTGCATGACTAGGAGGGTCATCTGCGTAATGCAGCAGGTCAGAGGATAGATACTCAGGGGGCTGCAATCCCTGAGTCCGATACTGATGCTACATGAGCTACTCTACCTGTAGATGAGGCTGTTCGATCCAGAACGTTGGCTGAATACAACTGTCCAAATCAGTTCTACACCAACCGATCAGCCATTCGTCCTCCCACTATTCCGAGGGAATTCGAGTTGAAGCCACAGTACTACACACTCGGGGGACAAACCCCATACTGTGGCAACCGGAATTCGCACTGTCAATTTCCGTTTAAATAAGGAAAGATAGGAAAACCCTAATTTCCCAGAGTTCCAGGATATTTGCTAAACCATACGCCAAGCAATCAGAACACGAAATAAAGACGAGAAAAATAAGAAATCGAAAAGAGAGCAAAATAGATCTTATTCCGAATCCGCGTTTGAGCGTTAGAACAAGGTAAGAGCCTGGGCTACAAGAGCTGTCGGTGAGATTCCTAGTTCTAAAACCCTAAGACTGCAAGACCTAATTGAGTCGCAGCTCGAATAACAAAAACGGAAAGTTGCCTAAAATTGCTCTAAGTGCTAAGTTTTCTCTGAAAAAGTTCTCCCATTGTGCCTCTCGCCTAGGACTCCTTATATACTCCTCCAGGGTCGGTTTTAGCTTTTCCCTTCCTGCCCTAAGCCGTCTTAAGTGAAAAATGGAGATATTCTATTTTTTCCGATCTTCATGTTTCGCTGCGGAAACTTAACATTTTTTCTGCGGAAACTTATCTTTATACTTGTTCTTATAAAATAAATACATAAACCGCCATAGTACCTACAAACTCATTCTTCAAAGAATCGTAAGTGGGTTTGCAGTCGCATTTCAGACCTCGTTGGGCCGTCTTTCGACATGAAATGTTTGTTACGATTTTCTTTTCGACAAAAACAAGTTCTCGCATTTTTTATCATAAAGTTTCTAAGGTAACTTTGATCAAAATAACGTGAGAAATGATATGGCTGCGGTACATGGGAGCTAGTATTGAGGAATAGACGAGAATGCGTGGATTTGGGTCGTACCCGTTGATTGATGTCCGAGACAGTTCAGTCGTTACGTAGCGACCGACCGAGTGGTAGCGACCGACCGAGTGGCTTGGCGACCTTGTTTGGATCCTTTTCTGACGCTTTATGAACGTGTTCTTGGACTACGCGTGTTTAGTTTTGACGAATCAACCGAGATTAGTGCAAGATTTCACCGCAAAGTTCTTTGTAAAGATTTCTTTACGAAGAACACGTTTCGTAAAAGTGTTCGTGCTGATTTTTGCGGATATTTGGATGTTAACTTCGTCGCGTCCGTTTTTGACCCAAACAGTTAGCCTCCCAACCCGTTAGAATCGTGGATTAAGATGAGATTCTAGTGTGCGGTTTGGCGATTTAGGCAAGATAGGCGTTTTGGACGAAGTTTATACCAAAGAATCCGCAGGCAAATAGTAACTTTTAATGCCTATAAGAAGGAAGGTAACTTTCCTCATAATTTTCACCCACTTATTTTCGTAAGAAGTTTCTTTGAGAAAAATTTACCCTCTCCTTCTTCTTCTCTTTTTTTTGAAGTTTAAAAGATGTCTAGCAGAAAAAAGGCTTCGAAAAGAGGTACCTCACGCGGTTCTTCGTCCGAAGGTGTTCACGATGATGATATTCTTGTCCCGAAGGCCGAGTCTGTACCTCACTCAATAAATCCTGCCGATGGTGAGGCGTACTGGATAGCGAGATATGATTCGATTACTCCCCCTAGTGTGAAGTCATTTCATGTCATGAGCCAGCGTTTGGTCAAAAAAGGCATGCCGAGCAGAAGCACTGGTGAATTCCTTAAGGCCGCTCGGGAGTTTTGCCGTATTTCAAACGCGGTAGAGTTTTGGATTCCTTGGCGAGGGGAAAGTGCTGATAATCCCCCGGAGGGTTACTATACCTGCTACGAGTCATTCTTGGTGCGCTGTCGTCTGTGGTTTCCGATCCCTGAAATCATAGTCCGTGTGTTGGACCGTTTCGAGGTATCGATAAGCCAGCTGAATCCCACCAGTTTTCAGCATATCATTGGCGTCGTGATCCTGAGCTATGAGCATGGTCTCTCCCTTACTACTGACCACTTTGAAGCGATTTTTAGGCTGCAACTTGTTTCGAAACCGTACCTCTACTGGTTGGTCCTTCGAAAATATATGACGGTGATTAAGGGGCTTATTTCCAACTCTAACTCGTGGATGAAGTTCTTCTTCTTAGTCCGTATAAATGCTGCATCCGTCGAAGAGAATTGCATCCCATTTTTCGGAGCAAGCCGAATGTCAGTCCCTTCATCAACCCGCTTTTCCCATTCCCCAAAAACGTGATCGAGATGAGGGATCTCCTTAGGAATGGTCCATTTTTCTGGACCTTCTCTATGCCGAGGAGAATCCGCAAGGCGTTGAGACTCGTGCGTCCCGATATTGGGATGGGCGTAGAAGTGGATAGTGATTCTGAGTACGATGATCCTGCTTCTTGCGACGCTCCCGCGGAGGAGACGAACGTGGAAGACGTGAATGAAATTAAGGATCTCCTTAGGAATGGTCCGTTTTTCTGGACCTTCTTTACGCCGAGGAGAGTCCGCAAGGCGTTGAGACTCGTGCGTCCCGATCTTGGGATGGGCGTAGAAGTGGATAGTGATTTTGAGTCCAATGATCCTCTAAGGGTAAAGGCATTGATCTTGGTGATCTTTATACTTGTTTTTATAAAATAAAAATATAAACCGCCATAGTACCTACGAGCTCATTCTTTAAAGAATCGTAAGTGGGCTTGTAGTCGCGTTTTAGACCTCGTTGGGCCGTCTTTCGACATGAAACGTTTGTTACGATTTTCTTTTCGACAAAAACAAGTTCTCGCGGTTTTTATCGTAAAGTTTCAACGGTTACTTTGATCGGAATAACGTGAGAAATGATATGGCTGCGGTACATGGGAGCTAGTATTGAGGAACAGACGAGAATGTGTGGATTTGGGTCGTACCCGTTGATCGATGTCCGAGACAGTTTGGTCGCTATGTAGCGACCTGATCCGCGCTGGATCGATCGATACGTAGCGACCGACTCGTTCGCAGGTCGGTCGCTAAGTAGCGACCGACTCGTTCGCGGGTCGGTCGCTACGTAGCGACCTACCGAGTAGCTTGGCGACCTTTTTTGGATCCTTTTCTGACGATTTATGAACGTGTTCTTGGAATACGGGTGTTTAGTTTCGACGAATCAACTGAGATTAGTGCAAGATTTTACCGCAAAGTTCTTCGTAAAGATTGCTTTACGAAGATTACGTTTCGTAAAAGTGTTCATGTTGATTTATGCGGATATCTAGATGTTAACTTCGTCGCATCCGTTTTTGACCCCAACACCTACTATGGGTCATCTCACGAGCATCCTATGGACCATCTAGAGAGGTTCGAGGATCTTATATATGCTATTAAAGTCGAGGGAGTCTCTGAAGACTACCTCCTATGCAAGCTCTTCAAGTACTCACTTGCTGGAGATGCTTCGCATTGGCTTAAGCAGTTACCACCAGGATCTCTGACATCATGGGGCGCCATCAAGAATGCATTCTTATGCAGCTTCTTCGATGAAGCGCGTGCTGAAGACTTGGGGAGCAAGATTGGTACATTCACTCAGGAGCTTGCAGAGTCATTCAAAAGCTCATGGATCAGATTCAAGTCTTATCAAAGAGACTGTCCACACCATGGATTCAATGAAGTATAGCTGCTCAGTACTTTCTACAGAGTACTTTCTACAGAGGCATCGCGGTGCAGTACCAGATGGCTCTTGATGGTTCCAGCAATGGGAACTTCAACACCAAGAATCCAGAGGAGGCAGTGAAGGTTATTGAGAACCTAGCATCTAGCAGTAGCACCAAGAACACTAACTTTGAGAGGAAGAAATCTGCAACCACCCTTGGGAATGATCAAATGGATGAGGTGAAGGCAAAGTTGGACAGTGTTCACAAGCTTCTCAGGAAGCAGGTCTGCTAGGTTGAGGATGCAGAGGCTGTAGACACAGAGGGTAGAGTAGAGGAAGCATATGTGAACTTCATCAGTGGAACTGGATTCCAAGGTTCGGGGAACCAGGGAGGAAACAAAAACTCCTATGGAAATAGGGGTAACTTGAACCAGAGTTTACAGCACAAGAAACCCTACAGCAACAACTACTGCAACAACAGGGGTTGTGGAAGCTCCTACTACCAGAAGCCACCACTGCCAACTCAAGAGAGCAAGATTGAGGAGAAGCTTGATAGAGTTCTAGAGGGACAGCAACGCATGACGGTGGACTTCAATGGGAAGATTGATTCTGTCTACACCAACCTGAACACAAAGTTTGAAACTTTGAGCACTCATGTGAAGAAGCTGGAGATGCAGGTTTTTCAGACAGGAGAAGCTGTTAAGAAGCTGGGAGCCTTAACAAGAGGGGTAGAAGAATATGTGATGAAACACCACGTGAATGCCATCATTGGGGATGATTTCTGGCAAGTGGTGAAGGAAGAGAAGCTGCAAGAAGGAGATTTCGAAGTAGAAAGTCTGATGAGTTTCGGCGGATCACATTGGTGTCGATCGACGCCAAGCCATGAACATCGATCGACAGAGGTCATCCAAAATCGATCGACGTCCTCTCCTGGACATCGCTCGACAACACCTACAGAATCAACCGTATCTTGCAAAGTCGTGAGGATCAAGACTTATGAGGAGTTCGCGTCAAAACACCCACATCCGCCCAGCCCTGTCTACGTAAACATCGATCGATATTCTGACCCCACCATCGATCGACATAAGGAGACCATCATCGATCGACAACCTCCAGCGCCTATCGATCGACGAGCACCTATTACGTACCGAGTGTAGATGCCAAAGATAGATGTTGCACGTCTTAATGCACTCAGGCCAGAAAACCCACCGGAGACCGTCAGGACACCTTCAAATGATGGAGTGGATCCTATGGAAGTTGATAGGGTTCCTAAGAGAAGAACCCTAAGGAAAAGAAAGGAAAAAATGGCGAAACATCTGAAGAGGGGGGCTAATGAAAAGGACAAGGAAAGTTTCTGAAAAAGAGTCTTCAGGATTCCTCTAGATAAGCCATTAGATGAAGCTTATTATACCCACAGATTGTGGATGTTCTTCAGAGAAACTAGAGAGACAGAAGAAGACATTAGGAGAATGTTCTGTGAAGCTAGAGACAAGATGAGGATGAGGATTACATTGAAGAAGAAGAGTGATCCTGGGCAATTTGCAATACCTTGCTCGGTGAAAGGTTTTGAATTCCCACATGTCTTGTGCGACACAGGAGCATCAGTCAGCATCCTACCTAGGGTTATGGCAGACCATCTTGGTCTGCAAGTGGAGCCTTCACAGGAATTATTCACTTTTGTGGATTGTTCCCAAAGGAACTCAGGAGGAATTGTGAGAGACCTAGAGGTGCAGATTGGTAATGCCCTAGTTCCGGTAGATTTTCATGTCTTGGACATCAAGCTGAACTGGAACTCTTCTCTATTACTTGGGAGAGCCTTCTTGTCAACAGTGGGAGCAGTGTGCAACTTGCAAACCAACCAGTTGTGTCTAACACTCATCGCTCCTAATGCCCACTACAACCTTATTCCAGTCAAGAAGCCAAAGACGACCTCCAGAAGAATCAATGATCCAGGAATCATTGCAGCTTGCCACTGTGGAGCCGAGTACGAGACATAATACTCAGCGTCTATCGAAACTCACACTTCAACATCGATCGACAGTGGCCAACCAGAATCGACCGACGCAGAAGGAGAAGAATCGGTCGACAGTAGTCAAGGAAAATGGGAAACGACTACTACATTCCCACTATGACAACACCTACATTCCTACATTCCCACTATGTGCCCTTCTAAACGACTACGATATAGTATGATGAAGATTATGAGGAAGAACGAGCTATAGAGCAAAGAGCGACTCTTGACGAAGAAGATAGACTTCTGTGAGAACCGAAATTTGCACTGTCGATTTCCGTTTAAATAAGGAAAGGAGGAGAAGCCTAGTTTCCCAGCGGTCCCGAATATCTGCTAATACCACACGCCAAGCAATCAGAACACGAAATAAAAAAGATAAAATATAAGAAATCGAAAAGAGAGCAAAGTAGATCTTATTCCGAATTCGCATTTGAGCGTTACAACAAGGTAAGAACCTGGGCTACGAGAGTTGTCGGCGAGATTCCTAGTTCTAACACCCTAAAGCTGCTAAACCTAATTGAGTCGCTGCCCGAATAACAAAAACGGAAAATTGCCTAAATTGCTCTAAGTGCTAAGTTTTGTTGTGTCTCGAATCCCCCTTTGCCTCTCGCCTAGGACTCCTTATATACTTACTCCTAGGTCGGTTTGCGCCTTTCACCTTCTGTCCTTAAGCCGCCATAGCTCAAAAATGGAGATATTCCAATTTTCCTATCTTCGGGATTATCTTCGGAAACTTCACATTTATCCGCGAAAACTTGACATTTATCTTGCCTTACGAACCAAGCACAAACCATCATAAGGATTATGGGTTTTTGGTTAAGAAATCATAAGTGGGATTCGAGTTGCGTTTTAGGTCTCTTTGGACCGTCTTTGACTCGAAACCCTTATTACGGTTTCTTCAATAAAAACAAACTTCCCGCGGTTTTTATCATAAAGTTTGATTGATGACTTCGAGTGACGAGAAACAAAGAATGATTTAGCCATGGCCTTTGGGAGATAACATTGAAGAGTAGACGAGAATGCATGGATTCGTGTCGTATCGACGTTTTGGGAGAATTCGGTCGCTACGTAACGACTGAACCATGTATGTGCTCGGTCGCTACGTAGCCACCGAGCTTGGATAGAGCTCGGCCGTGTGCGCGCTCGGTCGCTACGTAGCGACCGAGCTTGGCTTGTGCGTGGTCCGATGGCCATACTTGAGCTAATTCGTGGCCGATTTGGATACGTGTCTGTTGCCTCTGGACAATCAGTATTTAGCGGTTCGATTGAGATTTGAACAAGATTTTACCGCAAGGTTCTTTGTGAAGATTCTTTTTTTTACGAAGAATAACTTTCGTAAAAAATGTTCACGCTGATTTTTGCGGAGATTTGGACATTAACTTCGTCGTAACCGTTTTGAACCCCAACAGTTAGCCCCCCAGCCTGTTAGAATCATAGACTATGATGGCACTCTAGCGTGCGGTTTGGCGAGGTAGGCAAGATAGGCGTGTTGGACGAAGTTTATATCCAGAGTTCCGCGGAAGAATATTGATGAAGAAATATATATATATAATAAATCGAAATCCTAACTCATACCTCTATAAGTAGTGAGCCCCCATCTTCATTCCCTTCTCACATTTCTCTCCTTCCAAACTCTCTCTAGCTTCTTTTCTCTAGCTCTCAAGATGTCTTCCTCTCAAAACGACAAGAAGAGTTCCGATGCTGAGATGGCTGAGGCCTCATCCCAGGCGCCGGAGTCAACCCCTTCTGACGACGCTCCGACCTGTGTCGCCGGCTTCCTCTCTTTCCGAGAGAAGATGGCTCATCGTAAGGCTGAGAAAGAAATGGCACGTGCCGACGCTGAGCTTCCGTCCTCTTCCGTTCTGGTCGTCGCTCCAACTCACAAACCCGAGATTCAGGTCCCGCAAGGTACGGGAGCGCAAGTTGAAACGAACATTTCGTACGTGCCAGACGCTTTGGCGCAACCTTCTGGATCGTCTATGACTCTTATCCTTATTGAGGGCAACGAAAAGGCACTGAGTCAATGCCTCTTCCTCCAGCTAGGAAGGAAATCGTGCTGGCATTGCATGCTCCTAGCGCTACTCCGGTTGTTCAACCAAAGGGCCGGAAGAGAAAATGCGTCAAGGGCAACGACGGGGAATCTTCGCAGCAGGAAAGATCGAATCTGTCGTCAGGATTCCGCGGAAAGGTTGTTTCTTCACTTTGGCTTTTAATTCTTAGAACGTGAGGTCTTGTTTAGCCCTGTTTTGCCCCTCATCTCTAATTATTTTATCTCGTCTCGCACTTTGTGTCGTTGATCGACGGGATGATCAGCGAATGCGGTTTCGAGGTCAGTTGTCTTGCGAGAGATTTGACAGAGATGCAGGGCAAATTGTCTGAATCTGAAGCCATGCTGAATGCTATCAAGGATTTTCATTCCGCGAAGGTGTCTAAACTCGAGGTTCAGATTGGAGAGCTCGAGACAGACCTTGGGAAGACGGCGAGTTCTTTGCTTAAGGAGAAGAAAGCCAGGAAGACCAAGTCCTCGGAGGCACGTCGTCTTCAGCGTCAGATCGAAAGTGGCGAGGGGTCGGCGAGCCGTGGGATCGAGGAGGCCAAGGATGCACTCCGTGCTGAGTTCCAGATCCATTTGGCGAAGATCTCCAACCTTCTAGGCTCCCTCGAGTGCATTCGCAGCAGGGATTTGGCCTTGGCAACTGTCGAGGGGGGGATGGCCGTGGTTCGGGCATTCCAGAGCGAGACTCCTCCGTCCTTACAGGCCGAGGAAACTAGGTTGTCCGATTGCAAGGGAGCCTTGGCGGCCATGGGCGGGGATTTCGACCTTGTCTTGGCCGACCTGAAGTCCGCGTGTTTCCTTCCGACGTGTTCAGAAGACCCAGAGGGGAAAGATCCCGTGGTCGGGGAAAATGGAGGCGACGCGGCCCCGAGCTTGGACGAGGCGATAGGTGAAGAGGAGGTTTAGATTCGAGAATATGATCACGGTTACAATCTCGCTTGAGAGATTTTTTTTTATGTTTATGAACTTGTTCTGGCCTTGTATGGCCATGTTTTGTGTTTCGGGACTGGCCGCTTGTGGCTTTGAATCCCTGCCGCTTTGCGGCTTTTTAATTTTTCTATGAATGGATAATCAGTTTGCGTTTACGTGAGTAGGTGTATGGTGTGGAAGGAAGATTATGAGTTGTCGTCTCATATCTTTCTTCGATGTGAAATGCTTTATTCGCGATCTGTTTCGAGAGCTTTTCGCGAAACCCTGATTTCGTGGGATATCTGAAGACGTTGAATGTAAGCATAGAGGCATGTTTTAGGATCTCGTATCTTATTTTTGATATCATGCCTTGAGATGTTAGTGTGCTGGGTTTAGGGCAAGACCTAGGTTTACTTTCGGTTTTAAGGTTTATCCGGTGACTAGCCGGCTATCGATTTTCCTGTTGCGATTTCAACCTGATTCGTACCGATTTAAAGTCTGCGATAGGTTCTCAGCTTATACGACTTGTCTGGTGCGAATCGAGCATCTCTCCAGAGATAATTTTTAAGCCAACTGGAAGTGCTTGACCAAAATTTTCGAATTTCTTTTATAGCGCAATTATCCTTGTGTCTGATGTAGGAGGGTCATCTTTGTGAGATGGCCGTGTCTGTTTATGACATTTAAGAGTTTGATGTGGTCAGCAATGAACTTGGTGCTAGATATACCGTTTGGGTCTTCGCGAAGAATATGTGTTTGAGGAGATGTTAGTGCGTATATTAGTTTTTTTTTACGAGAGTTTCGTTTTGTCGGATGGGAAACAACTTCTTAGGCGGTTTTTTGCGACGTCTCGCAGTGCCGAAGGTTGATTTTTCCCTAATGACTTGTTTATTTGCGAGTTTTTTCAGGACTCGGATATAATTTGTGGATGAAAACGATTTGCTCGAAAAGTTTCAGAAATATCGAGGGCGTGATCAAATATTTTGAACTTGGGAGTATACGAGTATACGTATACGTACCCCCTCCCCCCCCCCCCCCTTTTTTAGAGAGGGGGGACAGCTGAATTTGTCTTTCGACAAATTGCCTACGTACTCCTTATGGAGATCAAGTCGTCTCATAGTTCGGTAGTTGCGAAGTGGTTTATTTAGTGATAGTATTTTTTGAGGTGCTTTGCGTTCAAGTTCTCGGAATTTTTACGCCTTGCATGTTGGCTATCTCGTAGGAACCTGGTCGAACGACTTTTATGATCTTATAGGGTCCTTCCCAGTTTGTTCCAAGTTTTCCCCCGTTTTGCTCATCGGTGTTTTGGAAGACTTTGCGAAGAACCATCTCTCCTTCATTGAATCTGTGATTCCGTACATTGGAATTATAATATTTTGTGGCTGCGTGTTTGTAATTCTGCATTTGGACGATTGCTCGGTCCCGGCGCTCGTTGATGAGGTCAAGATCGTCTAAGAGCATGGCGTTATTGAGCTCTTCTCGTTCGGGCAATAATCTCCTTCGGACACCGGAGAATTCGACTTCTTCGGGAATCATGCATTCTGTCCCGTATACGAGGGCGAACGGTGTTTCTCCCGTCGCTTGTCTTGGGGTTGTGCGATGTGACTAGAGGACTCTCTCAAGTTCGCCTGCCCACCTGCCTTTTTAGCGTCTAAACGGTTCTTAGGTCCATCTAGAATGGTCTTATTGATTGTCTCGGCTTGGCCATTGCATTGTGGATATCTGGGAGTTGACTTGTTTAGTCGTATCTTCCATTTTTCGCAGAATGCGTCAAGTCAGGTGGAGATGAACTGAGATCCATTGTCAGTTACGATCTCGTAAGGAACTCCGTGTCTACAGAAAATGTTTTCCCATACGAAATTTTCAACTTGGACATCTTTTATACTTGCGTACGAATCTGCCTCTACCCACTTTGAGAAGAAATCAGTGCGAACTAAGAGGAAACGCTTTTGCTTTGAATTGTGAAGGGGTCCGACGATGTCTATGGCCCAGCGCATAAAAAGATACGGTGACGTGATGGAAGAAAAAAACTTCTGCTGGTTGTCGGATGGTCAGAGCGTGCCTTTGGCATTTTTCGCATTTTCGTGCGAATTTCTCACAATCTCCGATCATCGTCGGCCAGTTGTATCCGTGGTGTTTGATTTTCACTGCTAGTGACCTTCCACCGGAATGGTTTCCGCAGAATCCAGAATGGACTTCCTCCATGACTTTTCTCGCCTTTTATGCTTCCAAACACGTCATGAGTGGTCCGGAAAGTTTCCATTTGTAAATCTCGCCGTCGACCGTTACGTAACGCGCGGCCTGCGTTCGGATTTCGCAGGCCGCCCATTTTTCGGGAGGTAATTTTCCATCGGTGATATAGGCTCGAATTGTTTCCAGCCATGGTGTATCGTAATCGTAGTCGGATTGTTCCGATCTCTCCTCCGGCTGTCTTGCGAACTCCTTTACATCGTCGTCTTGATCCCCGATGAGGTTGACGACGATTGGTGGTCTGATACTCGGGTGTTCGATGAACTCGACCGAAATCACTCTTTTAAGACCTGGGTCCGAACTTGATGCCAGGGCCGCGAGAGCATCGACTTGGATGTTTTCGGAGAGGGGGATTCTCGTGAGAGCGAAGCAGTCAAATTAATGGGCTAGATTCTGGACCAGTTTGAGATACGCATCCATTCTTTCGTCTCTTGCTTCGCATTCTCCGCTATATTGACTTGCGACTAGCTGAGAATCACAGTAGGCATGGATGTTACGTATCTTCAACCTGTGAGCTAAACGTAGCCCTGCAATGAGTGCTTCGTACTCGGCCTCGTTGTTGGATGCGTGAAATTCCAGTCTGAATGATTGTTCTAGGATCTCACTGGTCGCTGACGTGAGGCGGATTCCGATGCCCGATCCTTGCTTGGATGAGGATCCGTCGACGTGAAGGAGCCAGGTCGAATTTGGTTCCTTGTTTGTCACGGTTACCATTGGTAGTTCGACTAAAAAGTCTGCGAGTACTTGGGATTTCGCACTTGTTCTCGGTCGGTATTCGATATCGTACTCGCTTAACTCGACTGCCCATTTTGCTACTCGGCCGGACTGACTTGGGCTGTGCAAAATCGTCTGTCAGGGGGAAGGTCGTGAGGATGACGATCGTTTGGGATTGGAAATTCGGTCTTAGCTTTCGTGCTGATGTTACGACTGCGTATGCCAGTTTTTCCATCAGCGGATACCTTGACTCAGCATCGAGCAGGGTTTTGCTTATGTAAAAAATGGGCTTCTGTTCGCCGCGCTCTTCCCTGATCAGGACAAGGGTTCTCCTTCGACGGGTTTCGCGAGAACTGGAGGAGTGGCCAAGTACCGTTTCAGCTGTTGAAAAGCGTTTTCGCAATCTTCTGACCTTTCGAATTTTTTATTCCCCCGTAGGATATCGTAGAAAGGTAAGCACTTGTCCGTTGACCATGAGATGAATCGGTTAAGTGCAGCGACTCTACCGGATCTCTGGACTTCCCGCTTATTCTTGGGCAAAGCCATCTCGCTCAATGCATTGATTTGTTTTGGATTAGCTTCGATACCGCGGTACATCACTAGGTAACCGAGGAATTCTCCCGATGCTACGGCGAATCTGCATTTTGCCGGGTTAAGCTTCATGTTGTGGGAGTTTAGTTGTGCGAAGTATTCCTCAAGATGAGACAAATGATCTCTTGCCCGAAGAGATTTGACGAGCATGTCGTCGATATAGACCTCCATTGTTTTACCGAGTTGTTCGGAGAACATCCGTTCACGAGTCGTTGGAAAGTTGCGCCGGCGTTTTTGAGGCCGAAGAGAATTACCTTGTAGCAATAAGTTCTGCGATTGGTAATTAATGCAGTTTTCTCGCGATCGTCGGGGTTCATCATAATTTGATAGTAACCTGAGAAGGCATCCATGAAGGATAAGAGTTCGTTTCCCGTCGTCGCTTCGACCAGCCGATCAATGTGCGGTAAGGGGATACTATCCTTTGGACAGGCTTTGTTAAGGTCAGTAAAGCCCACGCAGACTCGCAACTTCCCATTTTTCTTTTTGACTACTACAGGGTTGCGAGCCAGTCTGGGTATCTTACTTCTGTTATCGATCCGACTTTAAGAAGTTTTTCGACCTCATCGTTCACTGCGGAAGCGCATTCGGGTCCTAACTTACGTCTTTTTTGTTTGACCCGTTGAAAGTTGGATCGATAATCAGTAAGTGACATGTTATGTTAATGTCGATTCCTGGCATATCCTTTGCGGCCCACGCGAAAGTATTAAGGTTCTTTTTCAGACAGGTTATGAGTTCTGTCCTCAAAGGCTCGCGGAGATTGGCTCCGACCTCGACACACCGTTCTGGGAATGCTTCGTCGAGACGTACCGTACCGTCACCACGGGTTCGCACGTTGGTTCGCTTTTTTCTTCCAGGGCCACAATTTTTCGGGATTGCTAGAAGAGTTCCGCTGAATCTTGATTTTGGGTGTTTTCGTCGGAGGCCGATTTCTTTACTTTTTTAGGAATGATTTCGAGGTCTGGCCTTCTTCGTCTTAGTTCTGCGGCGAAACACACCCGCGATACTCTCGGAAATCCCCATATTACCTCGATTTCGTTAGAAGTTGGGAATTTGAGGCAGAGGTGGTATGTTGACGGGATCGCGCGCATGGAATTCAACCACGGCGTACCCATGATAACGTTGTAAGACGCAGGGCGGTCTACGACTAAAAACTCTGTGACTTTTGTCACGGTCCCAGCTTTGACCGCGAGATTAATTGATCCGAAAGCTATGCTGGCTTCTCCCGAGAGTCCCACAAGCGCGCTAGGATTTTCCACAATTCGGACGGATCGATTTTCATCTTCTCCAGAGTATCTTTGAAGATGATATCAACCGAACTTCCAGTATCGATTAATACCCTAGCGATATCGATGTCACGAATCGTTAATTCAATAACAAGGATATCGTTACGAGGTTTGGCATGATCGACCATTGCTCCCCCCTTGAATGAGATGACGTTCGCGCATATCGAATTTTGCATATCGTTTCTGATCGTTGAGTGGCTCTTACGAGTTAGATTGATCCTTACCCCCCCCCCTCCTTCGATCTGTCGATTTCCGTTTAAATAAGGAAAGTAGGAGAACCCTAGTTTCCCAGAGGTCCCGGATATCTGCCAATAACACACGCCAAACAATCAGAACACGAAATAAAAATGATAAAATATAAGAAATCGAAAAGAGAGCAAAGTAGATCTTATTCCGAATACACGTTTGAGCATTACAACAAGGTAAGAGCCTGGGCTACGAGAGCTGTCGGCGAGATTCCTAGTTCTAAAACCCTAAAGCTGCTCAACCTAATTGAGTCGCAGCTCGAATAACAAAAACGAAAAATTGCCTAAACTACTCTAAGTGCTAAGTTTTGCTGTGTCTCGAATCCCCCTTTGCCTCTCACCTAGGAGTCCTTATATACTTGCTCCTAGGTTGGTTTGCTCCTTTCCCCTTCTTCCCTTAAGCTGTCATAGCTCAAAAATGGAGATATTCTAATTTTCCCGATTTTCGTGATTATCTTCGGAAACTTCACATTTATCCGCGGAAACTTGACATCTATCTTGTCTTACGAACCAAGCACAAACCGTCATAAGGCTTATGGGTTTTTGGTTAAGAATCGTAAGTGGGCTTCGAGTTGCGTTTTTGGTCTCTTTGGGCCGTCTTTGACTCGAAACGTTTATTACGGTTTCTTCAATAAAAACAAACTTTCCCCGGTTTTTATCATAAAGTTTGATTGATTACTTCGAGTGACAAGTAACAAAGAATGATTTAGCCATGGCCTTTGTGAGATAGCATTGAAGAGTGTACGAGAATGCATGGATTCGTATCGTATCGACGTTTTGGGAAAATTCGGTCGCTACATAACGACCGAGCCGTGTATGTGCTCGGTCGCTACGTAGCGACCGAGCCGTGTATGTGCTCGGTCGCTACGTAGCGACCGAGCCGTGTATGTGCTCGGTCGTAACGTAGCGGCCGAACCGTGTGCGTGCTCGGTCGCTACATAGCGACCGAGCCGTGTGCGTGCACGTATCGACTGAGCGTATCGACTGAGCTTGGCTTGAACTCGGTCGCTACGTAGCGACCGAGCTTGGATTGAGCTCGGTCGCTATGTAGCCACTGAGCTTGGCTTAAGCTCGGTCGCTACGTAGCGATCGAGCCGTGTGCATGATCGGTCACTACGTAGCGACTGAGCTTGGCTTGAGATCGGTCGCTACGTAGCGACCGAGCTTGGCTTGTGCGTGGTCCGATGGCCATACTTGAGCTAATCCTTGGACGATTTGGATACGTGTCTGTTGCCTCCGGACAATCAGTATTTAGCGGTTCGATTGAGATTAGAACAAGATTTTACCACAAGGCTTTTCGTGAAAAATATTCACGCTGATTTTTGCGGAGATTTGGACATTAACTTCGTCGTAACCGTTTGGACCCCAACAACTTCTCCATCATTCCTCTTGGAAAAAGAAGTCGCCAACGATCGACAGATACGGTTCAACATCGATAGACACTCAACTTCACCAACCAAACCACCTTCGAGCATCGATCGACAACGCCTATTTCCCATCGATCGACACTAACGTCAACGCTACCAGAGACGGAGACTACTCAATTGGCAGTTGGGAAGATGATCACTATCACGAGAGCTATGCAGTAGAGACAGCATACCGTGATCAAGGAGATGATGAACGTCATGAGGATTTCACATACGAGGAACTTCTCATCATGCAAAGATGCGATGAAATAGATCAGAATCGAGAAAAAGCTGCTTGGGAAAGAACACGTTTAAGCCATCCAATCGACAGGGAGAGCCGTCCATCGATCGACATATTGATCAACATCAATCATTCAACTCGATCGACATCAATAATACAACATGGATCGACATCCGTCCAATACCAAAAATCACTGTAAGCGAAAAAGATAAATTTGATAACCAGTATCTAACTCCAGACGAATTTGGTATTTTCAAGGACCCAGATGGCAACACAAGAGCAATAGAAGGACGTACACTGCACGTATCTCGAGAGGACATCGCAGACATACTTCAGCTAATGGAGCAGACAACCTGTTGATACATCAACACAACATTCCAAAACACCAACAGAAGGCTACAAAAGAGTTTATGACACAGCTGGTGGCACAGAAAAAAGCTTCAAACAAAGGACTCGCCATTCAACTCAACCATCGATCGACGTTGACGTCCCAGGATATTCTACTGGGAAGAGAAGGATGAGTATGGAATCTACCGAGATGATCAGGGATACGCCAGAGATCTAGATGGACACACTATTCGTGTTCACAACAGAGATATCAGAAGACTTCTAGAAAGATCTTCAAGAGATGAGCCAAGCTACATATGTCTTCATGAACATGCTAGCTCACTCACACAGACCAAGCTGGTACCAGAGATCTACACCAAGGAGGAGATCAATGAGATGTTCTATGGAGTCTGTGGAGAACACGAGAAGAACAAAGAAGCCTTCCAGATGAAACTTGATGGTGTCTACTATCCAGTGAATGATAGTATCAGCTGGCTGACTACTTGCATGGAGGAGATGAAGCAAAACTTAGCCAGAATTCAGCGTGCGACCGGATATCTGCTAATTACCACACGCCAAGCAATCAGAACACGAGAATAACAACGATAAGAATAAGAAATCGAAAAAAGAGAGCAAAGTAGATCTTATTCCGAATCTGCGTATGAGCGTTTACAACAAGGTATAAGCCTGGGCTCGAGAGCTGTCGGCGAGATTCCTAGTTCTAGCAACCCTAAAACGGCTAAACCTAATTGAGTCGCAGCTCGAAATAACAAAAACGGAAAAATGCCTAAATTGCTCTAAGTGCTAAGTTTGCTCTGAAAAAGTCCCTCTCTATGCTCCTCGCCTATGACTCCTTATATACTAGATCCAAGGTCGGTTTACGCCTTTACTCTTCTGCCCTTAAGCCGTCATAGCATAAAAATGGAGATATTCCATTTTTCCCGATCTTCCAATTATCTTTAAAACTTCCGTATTTATCCGCGGAAACTCGACATTTGTCCTTCCTTGTGGACCAAGCGAAAACCGTGCTGCGGTTTACGGGCTTTTGGTTAAGAAACCGAAGGATGGGCCTCGAGTCGTGTTATAGATCCCTTTGGGCCATCTTCCGACTCGACACGTTTACTACGAATTCTTTTCGATAAAGAACGAACTTTCC
>NC_027753.1:11431567-11431770 GCF_000695525.1 Brassica oleracea var. oleracea
AGAATGCATGGATTGATGTCGTATCGATGTTCAAAAGAGTTCGATAGCTACACAGCGACTGAATTTCGGCTCGAGCCCGGTTGCTACGTAGCGACCGAGCGGGACGAGCGCCGAGCCTTGGCTCGAGCTCGCTCGCTACGTAGCGACCGAGCGGGACGATCGCTCGGTTGCTACGTAGCGACCGAGCTTTGGCTCGAGCTCGG
>NC_027753.1:11431969-11432574 GCF_000695525.1 Brassica oleracea var. oleracea
GCTCGGTCGCTACGTAGCGACCGAGCTGGGGCTCGAGCTTGGTCGCTACGTAGCGACCGAGCGGGACGATCGCTCAGTTGCTACGTAGCGACCGAGCTTTGGCTCGAGCTCGGCCGCTACCTAGCGACCGAGCGGGATGAGCGCTCGGTCGCTACGTAGCGACCGAGGTGGGGCTCGAGCTCGGTCGCTACATAGCGACCGAGCGGGATGATCGCTCAGTCGCTACGTAGCGACCGAGCGGGACGATCGCTCGGTCCGCTTCGTAGCGACCGAGCTTTGGCTCGGACTTGGTTGCTACGCAGCGACCGGACAGCGTGTATGCGAGGTAATTACGCAACGGTCGAGCTTGGTTAGTTTGGTTTGAATCTTCAAGGATACTTCTTCGTAAAACCGTGTGGGACGTAGCGACCGTGTGGGACGAGCGCTCGGTCGCTACGTAGTGACCTAGCTGGGGCTCGAGCTTGGTCACTATGTAGCGACCGAGCGGGACGACCGCTCGGTCGCTACGTAGCGACCGAGCTTAGCCGAGCTCGGTCACTACGTATCCACCGAGCGGGACGATCGCTCGGTCGCTATGTAGCGACCGAGCTTTGGCTCGAGCTCGG
>NC_027753.1:11432637-11437186 GCF_000695525.1 Brassica oleracea var. oleracea
CTCGAGCTCGGTCGCTACATAGCGACCTGTTTCGAGCTTTCGTCGGACATCTCGATTCTTTCTTCCGTAAAGCTTTTTCGTAAGGAAGAATCTATTTGGAAAAGTACTCTTCGGAGAAATTATTATTTTCTTCCTCGGATGTTTTGAATGTTAAATTTGTCGTAACCAATTTTGACCCCAACAGCGACCGAGCTTTGGCTCGAGCTCGGTCGCTACGTAGCGACCGAGCCGTGTGCGACCGAGCTTTGGCTCGAGCTCGAGCTCGGTCGCTACGTAGCGACCGAGATTGGCTTGTCCGTGGTCCGATTGCCATACTCGAGCTTGCCCGTGGTCGGTTCGATTACGTGTCCATTCCCTTGGACAATCGGTATTTGGTTCGATTTGAGATTTGAACAAGATTTTACCACGAGGCTCTTCGTAAAGAATCTTTTTACGAAGTATAACTTTCGTGAAAAATGTTCATGCTGATTTTTACGGAAATTTGGATGTTAACTTCGTTGTGACCATTTTTTACCCCAACAGTTAGCTCCCTAGCCCGTTAGAATCGTGGATCATTGATGAGATTCTAGCGTGCGGTTAGGCGAGTTAGGCAAGATAGGCATGTTGGACGAAGTTCGTATCCGAAGATTCGTGGACAAACATTGACGAAGAAAAACTTATGCATATAAAGAAAAGTTTTTTTTTATTGGGGCTGCGCCTTATGAAGGCTGCCTACGTACCCTTGTCGAAGGGATCAAGCCTTTCATAGTTCGTCTTGGAGTTAAGATGCTTACGATCTGTTTTCCAATTAGACATTTACGGTTTAGTTATGTGTCATGTAGAGATTATCAGGCATGTTGCTGTTGATGGCATTTTATATCGGACCTTTGTCGGCCTTGAAACTACCTTTGTTGGCTGTTTGATTTGGCCAAGTGTGACCGTATTTATGCTTTCGGGACTGAAAGCGTGCAGCTTTGAATCCCAGCCGCTTTGCGACTTTTTTTTTTAATAAATTGTGTTTCGCATTTTAAGAACATGTTTGTATTCGTTCGATTGTAGAGGGAAGAGTATGAGTTGTCATCTCATATCTAACTCTTTGTAGATCGTTATATTCACTGTTCGTTTTAGATGAGAACGTACGAAAATTTTGCTTTTCGGAATTTCATGAACATTGGAATACAAGCGAAGAGACATATTTTGGGATCTCGTATCATTTGATATCATGCCTAGAGATGTTAGAGACTAGTGCGTTGGGTTTAGGGCAAGACCAAGGCTTACTTCTTGTTTTAGGGGGTGCGTTGACTAATTCGGCTTACGTATCCCGTTACAGTTTCAACCTGATTTCATACCGATTTAAAGTCCGCGACAGGTTCTCGGCTTATACGACTTGTATGGTCGGAACCGAGCATCTCTCCAAGGATACTTTCTAAGTCTCCTGGAAGTGCTGACCAAAATTTTGGATTTCTTTTATAGCCCTATTACCCTTGTGTCGGGTGTATGAGAGCTACCTCTACGAGATGGCTAAGTCTGTTTAGGACTGTTAAGAGTTTGTTGTGATCAGCAACAAACTTATTGGTAGATATTACCGTTTTTGAATCTTCGCGAAGGATACGTGTTTTAAGAGGGTGTTAGTGCGTATGATTGTTTGGTCCTCCAAGATGGTGTTTTTATCGAGGAAGGTATTTTTGTCGAAAAATGTTTCTTCAAGCGTCTGCGACGTCTCGCAATGCTGAAGATTGGTTTCTCTTTCGTATGCCGCGTTTCGTGCTCGAAATGTTCGCGGGCTTGAAGATGTTATGCGGTATTGCAAGGGTTTAGTCTTAACCCTACGTTTAAGAAACATTTTGGTTTGCCTATGGATGTTCGCAGCCAAAATTGGTGTTCCTGTTTTGATTTGATTTGCGATCGAGGAGTTTGGACCGAGGGGTCGCGTAAATTTGTCCCCAGAAAGAGGCATCCTCCAATACTGAGCTTTGTGAGGTGTTGGCCTTCCGAGATTTCTTTCGTGTATATTTGAGGATGTTTTGTATAGCTCTAGGAGCTCTGTTACGAGTTTTCCTTACATGCAGCATTTTACGAGTAAAACACAGCGGGCTTAAAGTGAATCGTAGTATACGGAACTTGGTCGATTTTTGACAAGTTCAACCTTTCCGTTAACTGTTTGGTTGTTAGGACTGAGTTTTGTTATGATGAATTTACCGTATGATTCCCGTTTCAGGGTCATACGATAATTGTTTGTGTCATCGTTATTTTGCGTTTCAAGACAAATTGCGGATCACCGTTTAGCCATCAGGTTATTGGAGCGGTGATCGCTCAATTGTTTTTGCATGAAGGCTGTGCTTAGCTTTAGAGCCAAGGACGTTGTTGGTAAAGGATTAAACCATGGACTTTTGTGTTAACACCAAAGCTGTGTTAGTTTACGATTTTTCCTTAAAGGGATGTCGAATTCTGGTTCGGGCTTTACGGGAAGGCGTAGTTAGCCGAGGGCTAAAGGGCGCCTGTCGAGATTTATAGGCCAAGTAAACTGAGGCTTTTATGTTTTAAGATGGCCCATGGGTGTAGAAAACGATCTTTGCTTTAGGTTTCAATTATACGACGAATATTTCGTATAACGTTTCCTTTAGTCGTATGAAAATTGTTTCCTTTTTATCCGAGGGAGACGAAGCCTAAGAGTCTCGACCCAGAACCCGTGCAGAGTCAGTTTCGAGGTTATCTCCTGCTCGGATATATCCGAGGGAAGTGAAACGTAGAAGCCAGCGCTCTACGATGATAGTAAATCGGATATGTCAAAGTAGCGATGTTTCCGCAGATTTTACGGGACGCGTTTCTGGTTTGATTTCGACCTTTGGTGAGATTTCCTTGGAATCACTCATGGAGTTTTACCAAGGGTCTTCTAGACTTTGGCTAATCGACGAGTTTTAGTTTGATATTGGTACAGGTTTTCTAAACGCATGATCGCGATAAAAGGTGATGTATAGTTCTCGAGATTATGCTCGTGATGTTTTAGATATGTTGTTGGCTTATAGACAAATCTTAGATTGTCGTTTGCCTATTGGGACGATTTTATTGAGGCATCTGATTGCCTAAGTGTTTTCTGTCTATCGCTACTTCCTCCTTTTTTTTTGAGGAATAGAATGACCGACAATCCGGGTCGGTTTGAAGACGACGCTAGGATTGCGACTTGGTGGTTTTCAGGTTGACAACTTGGAATATGTCGGTTTGCTAGGAACAAATCGATTTTAAGACGATGTGCGTGTCTCTAGTTCATTTTTTTGGGGAAGTGAGCTAAGTATGTGTGGCAATCGTTTCTCATTTTTGCGAGAGTTTAGATCGGTTAGCAAGATCTGCCAGAGCAATTAAAGAGCAATAGGAAAAATTGTCTATGACTTAGTTCACTAGACTATCCACCTAAGTTTTAAGTTCCCTAAAATTATATGGCAGTCTCAAAAGCGTTTTATTGCGTAGTACCTTCCTACGAAAATTCCGAGTTTGATCTTGAAACAAGTCGGACATACCTTAGTGTTCTCAGAGATGCAGTTTTGTCTCTTCTCAGTTTTGCTTGCTTATTTCCCTTTCCTCTTCTCGTGTATGTTCACCATTTTCGATATTGGAGTTCATCCTTTGAAACTTGACATTTATCTTCCAAACTTGACTGTTATCTTCTCCTTAGATACGAGGTCAATTTTTATAAAAAGTTTCAACGTAATCGTATAGTTGAGGCGGCTAAGGTGTTAAGTTAACTGTTGTCGTTTTATACGATTAATTTGAATCCATGCGAGAAAACAAGTCTTTGTGGGTTTTTTATCGTAAAGTTTCAATGGTAACTCCAATCGAGACAACACAAGAGACTTTTCGATAGAGATTCGAAGGAGAACGCAAAGATGGAGGTAAGGGCGAGTAGGAGCAAGCCAAGGAGTTTAGACGAGTCTTACTTGTTTTCGTCATAAAATCTCAACGGAAACTCCGATCGAGACGAAACGAAAAGCGTTTCGATCGGGATTCAAAAGAGAACACAAAGGAGGAGCTTTTTTAGGCCTGACAGGTCTCTATGTAGCGATCTGGAGGTCTGACAGGTCGCTATGCAGCGTATAGAAGTAAGACAAGACGAGTCCTACTTGTTTTCGTCGTAAAATCTCAACGGAAACTCCGATTGAGACAAAACGAAAAGCGTTTCGATGAGGATTCAAAAGAGAACGCAAAGGAGTACCTTTTTTAGGCCTGACAGGTGGCTATGTAGCGAGTGGAGGTCTGACAGGTCGCTACGTAGCGAGTAGAAGCAAACCAAGAAGAGTCCTACTTGTTTTCGTCGTAAAATCTCAACGGAAACTCCGATTGAGACAAAACGAAAAGCGTTTCGATGAGGATTCAAAAGAGAACGCAAAGTAGGACCGTTCTAAGGCCTGACAGGTCTCTATCTAGTGAGTGGAAGTCTGACAGGTCGCTACGTAGCGAATAGAAGCAAACCAAGAACAGTCCTACTTGTTTTCGTCGTAAAATCTCAACGGAAACTCCGATTGAGACGAAACGAAGACGAAACGAAAAGCGTTTCGATGAGGATTCAAAAGAGAAC
>NC_027753.1:11437208-11437437 GCF_000695525.1 Brassica oleracea var. oleracea
ATGTAGCGAGTGGAGGTCTGACAGGTCGCTACATAGCGAGTAGAAGCAAACCAAGAAGAGTCCTACTTGTTTTCGTCGTAAAATCTCAACGGAAACTCCGATTGAGACGAAACAAAAAGCGTTTCGATGAGGATTCAAAATAGAACGCAAAGGAGGACCTTTCTAAGGCCTTACAGGTCACAATGTAGCGAGTGGAGGTCTGACAGGTCGCTACATAGCGAGTAGAAGC
>NC_027753.1:11437632-11438349 GCF_000695525.1 Brassica oleracea var. oleracea
GTAGCGACCGAGTTTGGCTTGAGCTCGGTCGCTACGTAGCGACCGAGCCGTGTGCGTGCTCAGTCACTACGTAGCGACCGAGCTGTATACATGCTCGGTCGCTACGTAGCGACCGAGCTTGGCTGGAGCGCAGTCGCTACGTAGTGACCGAGAGCATGGCTGGAGCTCGGTCGCTACGTAGCGACCGAGCCATGTACGTGCTCGGTCGCTACGTAGCGACCTTGGCTTGAGCTCGGTCGCTACGTAGCAACCGAGCTGTGTAATCGATTTTCTGTGCTTCCTTTTTTCGCGATTAACCTAGGGGTTTTCTGTGGTTTTTGGGAGAACAAGTTTTACTTTTCCGAAAAGTTTTCGAAAAACGTGTTTTGGTAAAACCCTTACGCATTGAAACTTCTTTAACTCGGTAATGAGCCAAACTTACGGGGTTTGGTAAAATTTATTGTTTCCCTTCATGTTTAGACAGAGAAATCGCGAGCTCGTTTCGTAGCACTTCCTGTGGCGAAAAGTCGCGGCTAGGTTTCGATTTTTTTTCAGGCACTGTGGCAATTGCGTAAGCGTTGGGCATAGGCGCAGTGGCAGCTGGGGTTGTCTTACTAGCGTTGTTGCGAACTGCGATTTTGTCTTTCGTATTTCTAGACATTGTTTTGATCAAGCGTTTTGCGGCTATGAGTTAGAGTAATCCGCACCCCCCTCCTTCTAGCGCCAAACTGTGGGAAC
>NC_027753.1:11438467-11446739 GCF_000695525.1 Brassica oleracea var. oleracea
CGCGTAAGAGCGTTGCGATCATTACAAGAGATCATAAAAGCTTTGGCCGCAAAGGCTGTCAGCGAGTTACCTAGTTCTAGCGGCCTAAAAGCTCAAACCTAGTTGAGTCGCAGCTCGATAACAAAAGACGAAAAAGATACAGAAGAGGTTATTGATTGATTTCAGACTGCACCTTGTTAAAGGCTGCCTACGTACCCCTTTCGAGGATCAAGCCGAACGTAGTTCAATTGATAGAGCTGGACAAGAGATCGAACTGCCTGGGCGAGTCCGTCTAGTAATTGAGTGCCAGTCATAGAAACCGAACTTGTCGAGAATAAAGCCTAAAGTTTCTAAGTGCAAAGAATTCTGAGTCTAAAAAGTTCTCTCTAGTGCCTCTCACCTAGGACTCCTTATATACTTGCTCCTAGGTCGGTTTACGCTTTTCCCCTTCTGCCTTTAAGCCGTCATAGCTTAAAAATGGAGATATTCCATTTTTCCCGATCTTCGTGATTATCTTCGGAAACTTCACATTTATCCGCGGAAACTTGATATTTATCTTGCCTTACGAACCAAGCATAAACCGTCATACGGCTTATGGGCTTTTGGTTAAGAAATCGTAAGTGGGCTTCGCGCTTCGTCTTAGGTCTCTTTGGGCCGTCTTTGGCTCGAAACGTTTATTACGGTTTCTTCGATAAAAGCAAACTTCCCACGATTTTTATCGTAAAGTTTGACTGATGACTTTGCGTGACGGAAAACATAGAATGATTTAGCCACGGTCTACGAGAGATAGCATTTAAAAAGTAGACGAGAATGCATGGAGAGCCCGATCGCTACGTAACGACCAAATTGTGTACGTGCTCGGTCGATACGTAGCGACCGAGTTTGGCTCGAGTTCGTTCGTAGCCGCCGATCATAAAGCCCGATTAGCAAAAAACCTGGATAGAGTTTTGGTTAATAGCTTGCTTACAAGATTCCCAGTTTCATTTGCTACTTTTGAAGCAGGTGGTATGTCTAATCATCTGAGGGTCTGGACACAACTTAGACCAGCTGAGACAGCAAACTGGAAGCCTTTCAAGTTCCTAAATCATGTGACGAATCACCCATGGTTCCTTGAAGTCGTGGATAATGTCTGGACATTTCAGGCGCCACTTTACCATTCCATATCAGCTCTGAAGCTATTCCATAGCAAACTAAAGAGCCTGAAAAGTGATATTTGAGGTCTTAACAAGGATTTGTTTGGAGACTTACGCTCAAGAGTGAAACTTTCTTACGAAAACCTGCGTCTGGAACAAGCGGCAGCCACTGATTTCCCAACCACTGCAGCGTTTGAGGATGTATCGGCAGCATGGGAGCACTGGCATCATATTTCAGGGATTGAAGAACAGTTTTGTTTCCAGAAGTCTAAGATTAAATGGTTGGGGCTTGGAGATCGTTACAACTGCTTCTACATAATGTTTGCAAAGCGAGAAACTCAAAGAATGCCATCGGACGAATTCTTACTGAGGATGGAAGAGTACTCACGGATTTAAAGGGGAATAAGTCAGAGGCGGTGTGACATTTTGACACCTTTCTCAACAGTCAGCCGAGTAACTTTGAGGAGATCCCTCTTGAGTATCTACAGGATGTGGTTGATTATCGGTGTCCACAGGATGTGGCAGCAGGTTTGGTCAGGCCTGTGCAGGGAGAAGAAATAAAGGACATATTATTTTCTATGGCTACAAATAAGGCTCTTGGTCCAGACAATTATCCAGCGGAAAAATATAAAGCCGTTTAATCTGTAGTGGGAAAAGACTTTATTGTAGCGGTCCAGTCTTTTCTTCTGTTTGGGCTAATACCAAGAAGCACCAACGCGACGCTCCTATCCTTGATTCCTAAATCAGCAGAGGCGGAGAGAATGACTGATTTCAGGCCCATCGCGTGTTGTAACGTAGTTTACAAAGTTATTTCTTAAATCATTGCAAGGCGGCTGAAAGCAACACTCCCATCTGCTATTGAGCTGATCCAGTGTGCATTCGTCAAGGTTCATCTCCTCCTTGGAATCATCTTGTTAGCAACGGAACTAGTGAAAGATTACCACAAGCCAGGCAAGTAATAATCATATGAAGTCTTAGCCAATACACACTACTTAAATATCCCCGTATTATACGAAGAGTCGTTGCTTGTTCGTATGTGGTTCACGTAACGTTTCAAAATATACGAAGACACGGAGTTACGGTATCGCAGACTAGGGCAGTGTACTGGGTGACGATCTAGTTTCGGGTGTTCATAAAGTGATTATCCGAAGGAGATGAATTTAATTATTTTTATTTATTTTTATTACCCGCTAAGCTCTTAGCCTTTTGTGGTTTCGAGTTTAACATATGCATATGCATATATATATATATATAAATTATGAACTAAGGACGGGTGATATGAAGTAATGTATAGGGTGAGATTCATAATGATGGAATATGTACTAGTACATGAATGGTCATACTTATGCATTATTGTGATTGCTTGTGTTGATGATTTAATGTGTTATGATTCTAGATTCACTGAGTATGTTGTTACTCATGACTCATTCGTGTGCGCATGTAACCATTACGCGGGAGACTTACTCTTTTGGACTATAAGGAACGGCGTAATCAGCGGCAGTTTTTGTTGTCCTTGCAGCGAATCTTCTGTTGTATATTTACTGTAAAACATTGCTGGCCGATAGACCGTAGGTTTAAACTATCACGGTTTGGAAGATGTTCAAAAATAAACAAATAATGTATAAAGAATATTTATAAATTACGAGTTCTTATATGTTACTAGTCCTTGTCCAGGACGAACCAACTATCGGGTATTGCTTGTCGGGTTGAAAAGCCTAGAGTGACATCTGATAAGAACGTCGGTGTTCTCGGTTTGTTGGTCTAAGGTGATCGGAAGAATTCCGAGAACCTCGGGTCGGCCTTCGAGAACATCGACCGTGTCATTTCCGGTCATCTACGATCGGGGGTGTCACAAGGCATCTCATCACGCTCTGCAGTAAAGCTGGATATTTCTAAGGCTTTCGACACAACCCAATGGAGTTTCATTGAAGTTGTTCTTCACACCATGGGATATCCTGACCTATTCATAACTTGGATCATGCGCTGTGTAGACACATCTGCCTTTTCTGTCTCGTTTAATGGAGAGTTAGAAGGGTTCTTCTCTAGTTCAAGGGAGATCAGGCAAGGTTTCTCCTTATCACCATACCTGTTCGTCATAGTAAGCAATGTTCTCTCAAGGATGCTTAACTCTGCGGTTACGAATAGATGTATTGGGTATCATCCGCTCTTCACATCCCTCAAGCTTACTCATCTTAGCTTCGCTGACGACATCATGGTATTCACCAATGGTACCCCCTCTTCTTTAGAAGGCATTCTAGAAGTGTTTGATGAGTATGCTCGGATTTTAGGACTCAGCATCAACATTTCAGAATCGACGGTCTTTGCTGCAGGGATGGACAAGCAGTGTGATAACCCGCCCTTCAGATAAAATGGTCGAGAGAGCACAAATCAGAATCTGGAGCCGAGCGTTTGGGAGTCTAAGTATCAGGAGGAATGTTGAGTTTTGATCACATAAAACTTGACATGATTCGAAGAAAAGAGAAAACTGGTCGAACATCAACTTGGTGGTCGAATCGCGGGCGATAAGGATCGATCGAGAAATTTCGAAGAACGAGGTGGTCGAATAATTGTTTGCGAGGGAACTATGAGTCGAATAAGCTGCTCGACCATAGTTAGAAGATGTCTTAGATTGATCAGACGGACGTTTTGGAAGCATCACATTTTTGGAAGCACGACGTTTTAGAAGCACAACATTTCCGAAGCACAGCGTTTCTTAACCACGAAGTAATCTGCAAAACTTCGTATCAGCGGAATATTAATTCAGAGACATCATAAGTCAGAAGCAGGACGGGATTTAAGAAGGACGGGAAGTAAGCACGACGTGAAAACCCGAAATTGGGCAAAAACCCTAATTTCGGTATTATGAAATTTTTCGAGGAAGCTGGAGGCTCGAAAAATATTTTTCATCAAGGTCAGAAATATTTTGGAGTCTATTAAGAATATTTAGCTCATCAGAATTGGAGCGGAAAAATATTCGGGATTGATCGCGGGTCGAAAATATGCCGGAAGGGTCAAAAATCGCGTAAACCCACCAAGAAGCTCGAGGTGTCTCTACGCATATGGCCAGGACGTGATATCTAGCAATTAAGCAGCTGAGTGTCAACACAAGGACGAGGTGTAGACGTGCATGGGTGCTGAACATGCAGCTTGACAAGTCGTAGCTCGAGGTGTCGCAGTATCTGGGAACTGCGCATGCGGACTGACATGCAGAGGCCGGTGTGTCGCAACGCATGAAGGTCAACTAAGCAGCTGAGTGTCAACACAAGGACGAGGTGTAAACGTGCATGGGTGCTGAACATGCAGCTTGACAAGTCGTAGCTCGAGGTGTCGCAGTATCTGGGAACTGCGCATGCGGACTGACATGCAGAGGCCGGTGTGTCGCAACGCATGAAGGCTGTGCATGCTGAGGGACATGTGGACGTGGGTGTGTCTCCCTGCATGTTTCTGGGACATGCCTCACGACATCTGTGTACCCGTGTGTCGCCGCGCATGTAATCGGAAGCATGCAGCTGACACACGAGTTCTTGTGTGGCTCGATGTTACTCGCTGAAGATATCTATAAATACCCACGACCCCCACTTCCAAGCTGTTACGAGATTTTTAGAGAGTTTCCGAGGACCGAAATTCTGCCGGGAAGTTCAGAAATACTATCCAGAAGCTAGAGGAGGCTCTGTCCGACTTCTGATCAGTCCAGTCCAGTCCAATCAAGACATTGACGTTGGGTTTTGGCTAAGCAGTCTCCGATCAACCAGCTGCTCACTGGCCTAGGACACTGTGAGTTGGTTTGTTTGAGTTCCACTTGGAACTTAGGGAAGATCGAGTATTCATATAGAATAGAATGCTCACACTGTTGCATGATAGAGTCCTTAAGGTTATTTAATAAACCGGACTCAGTTTAGCTCGGGCTAAGCTGAGTTTAAATGGAATTAAGACTGAGTTAATAACCGGATTAGGACTAAGATGATCGATTATAGTTATTCATGAATCGGTATATATTATGATGAATTATGACCTAGTTGAATTGGCTTAAGGATGATATGCATGTCTTGATTATTTATTACATGGTTGATTAGTTATTGTTTAGACATGCCTTAGGGATGTTAGGATGATTGCTGCTGGTTGAAATTGTTGTTTGTGCAGGGATTATGTTAGGAGATTTTCGGCCATATAGGCCGATATCTTTGTTTTTATTGTGTAGTACTACGGGCCCTATGCCACATAGGCCGGGCTACTAGTACTGGTGGTTAATGTCGCAGACTCTTTAAAGTGTTGTTTAGTTTTGGAAAAGAGTCTTGTCTCTTAGGTCTTTCCTAGAGATAGTGTGTGATGCCGACAGCAGGTGTGAAATTCGCCCATGCTAGGCATGTTGAGGGGTGATTAGTGTTTCCTCACCCTCGTACCCAGCGGGTTCAAGGAAACCCTTTATTCGCTGGACGGGAAGACTCAGACGAACAAGGTCATGTCCTATGGCTGAGTATTACACGACGGTGTAATGTGGCAGTGCCTCGAAGGACTGTGGGCTGTCGCGCGGTGACCCGAAGGACTGTGGGCCGCGGTCGGTTGAAAGTTCCTTCTTTTGGCCTCTGTGGTAGGAAGATAGGATATTGCCAATAGAGAGGATGAACACGAAGTCACCAGGGCCCAAGTTAGAGTGTTGTGTCATCTTAGTTTATTGTGTCGAGTTAGTCTTATAGTGTTGTGTTGGGGGTTATGGAACCCTCGAGTCAGTATTAGCACCGAGATACGGTGTTATCTCTGATCGAGTCATGATTGTTAGAATTGTCAGGGTTCCATTTTAGTAGTTGGCCGTGTGGCCAAGGTTATTATTATTAGATTAAGGATGAGCATACCTTAGTCGGTGTTGTTTTTGGGATTAGCCTTAAGCTTTGTTTATTACGCTTAGGCTAGATTGTTTATTATTTTGGGTTGTCTGGGCTAGCTACTAGGTTTTGGGTAGAGGTAGCCAGCTCACTGAGTGACCTTACGTTACTCACCCAACTCTCGTTGTCCTTTTCACAGGAGACCAGGTTGTAGAAGATTGGACGCATAGGCCACCGGAGTAGATTTGCAGTGCATTTGGCTACGGTTTGATTCTTAAAACATTTTATGTTTCCGTTGCATTCTATTTGGATTTCGGATCCCTAAAATATTTAAATTTTCTTAAAAGACATAGAATTGAATTTAAAACTCAACGGGTCCAATATGATATTGGTTTAGTCCGAACCAACACAACGTTAGGTCTTGGTACGGGTTTAGAAGTCTTAGGCCTCAATCTAACGGAACCGTTAACTTCGGGTGTAAGTTGCAAAGCCTTAAGCCTTGAGTTAGCGGGACGTGTTAGTGGACGAACTGGTCTAGGTCGTAGAGTAAATTTTATGACTCTGACCGGATCATCTCTAGCCCGTCATGTAGCGCTTCCGGACCATGGTGTTGGGTTGGACGGTCAGTCATGTTCTTGTTTGATTTTTGGCTGGCCGGTTGGCCTTTCATCTCCAACTCTTGGTGTGGGTCATCCGTCGGTCATGTTCTTGTTTGATTGTTGGCCGGTGGGTCGACCTATGCCTAGGACGGTTCAGGGGTGTGACAAGCAGAGGCTTGAAGATAGGGGAATTGCAGATGGGTTCACTATTTCTGGATTACAGATCAAATATCTTGGCCTTCTGCTCACAACTAAAACTATGTCGAGGCATGACTACGAGCCTTTACTCACTAAGATCAAAGCCAGGTTTCAGAGCTGGACTAGTAAGTCACTTTCGTTCGCATGAAGACCTATGTTGATTAAATCTGTCATTGCTAGCACAACAAACTTTTGGTGCTCTGCTTTTTGTCTGCTAAAAGCATGTCTGGATGAAATAGATAGTAAGTGCTCAGCTTTTCTATGGAGTGCTCCCCTAATGACACTTCAAAGGCAAAGGTGGCATGGAAGGAGGTTTGTAACCCGATGCAGGAGTGATGCTTGGCAATAAGAAGTATAACAGAGGTAGCTATGGTATTTTCCCTTAGACTAATCTGGCACATCTTCAGTGAGCCGAAATCTCGATGGGTTGACTGGGTGAGACAATTTCTGCTTTGTAGAGTCCTTTTGGGATGTGAGAGACACTGGTATGGGTTCATGGGTCTGGCGTAACCTTTTGAAGATGCGAACCTTAGCGAAGCAGTACGTGCGTATGGAAGTTCATAATGAGCAGACTACTAGATTCTAGACGGACATATAGCATCCCAGCGGTCGTTTGATTGCAGTGGCAGGTGAGTCTGGTACGCAAAAGCTTGGTATTGCTAGATCAGCTCTGGTTTGTGAGGTACGGACTGATACAGGTTGGGCTTTCGTAGAACTCGCGATAGACAGATCAAAGAAATTATCAACTCGATTGAAACTCATCAGTTGGATGAAAATAGAAACATTCAAGATATTGTTTGATACCACTCAAATTACCCTAAGGAGTGAATTACTCTCTCAAATAAGAGGTTCAGTTGCAGTACTTAGGGATCGAATCCACAAGGAGCTAGGGAACCTATTAAATCTAGTCAAATTATTAATTCTAAGTGTTTGTTGTTTTATGGTTTAAAAGTAAATAGCAATCCTAATTGAGCAAGTCTATTGCATCGATTGTTAGAAGACAATATCGATCGATACTTCTAGCTAAGCCCTAGGCGCAGGTTGATAATTCTCACTAGTCTCCTAGATCAGCGGTTAGCATCTCTCTAGCAGTCCTAGCATGACAGATTAGATTCAGGACAGGATGGTCAAGGATGCTTGACTCATGCTAATTCCAAGGTTCATGTTCTAGTTAGCAAGGCTAAATCAAGCATTAATGAATAATCAATCAATGAATATCACAACGTAGCAAATCTATAGTTGGAGCTAATCCCTCTAACCTATTTGAACCCTGAATCTAACAAGTGAACTACTCAGACATAGCTAAGCAATTCATGACACAAAATATAGATAAAAACTGCATAGAATAGAATAGATGAATCAATGGAGTTCCAATCACAAATCTCTCTATAATTTTCTCTCCAAAAATTCTCTGCTGAAAATAAGAATACAATGGTTGCCAAAAGCTCTCTTGCCTCCTAACACTTAGGAAAGTATATAACTATTAGGTTAAAAACTCGTCAGGGGTAATCTTGTAATTTGGTGAAGCCTTGGGTTTAAAGTC
>NC_027753.1:11448378-11449556 GCF_000695525.1 Brassica oleracea var. oleracea
CTACTTGTTGGGAAACAAGCATCCACCTCATCTCTGCACATTATGGACCAAGCTGCAATGAAACTTCTTGTGGCCTCATCATTTCTAGTCCATCTCTCATCCATTTTATGTATTGCATTTGAGATGTTCTGTAGCCTTTTTTGGGTGTTTTCAATGCTGAACTGATGCCATCCTATCTTGTCGTAGGCGTATGCTGATAGCTCGTTCAGTTCCTCATGCATAGACTCCATTTTGTTTTGTAGCAACTGCTCGGCATCTGGTGTAGACGTGGTATCGATCGATACGACCAAGTGTTTATCGGTCGCTCAGCAAATCTTGTCTGACATTCTCCTCTACTAACCTCATTTCTTAGCATAAATATAAAAGTGAATGCTTTACCTTGGGAGTATCGATCGCAGGATGCAAGGATTTTCAGACAAGTATCTGGAACTGGAGGTAAAAGTTAGTTCCTAAATTCTCTCTCTCTAATTTCTCTCTTGAGTCAAAGTCTGTTTATATTGCAAGATCAGTGACCAAGATTGGACTGGCTTCCACGAATCAAGACTTAATGGTGGTTGCCACCAAGCCCTGTTCACTTCTTTTTGACCTATATCCAAGAATTCTTTGTGAAGCGAGCCTTGAAGATTGCCGCCTCCAAGTCCCGTTCGAATTCTTTTATTGGAATCTTTATGAATCAAGCCTTAATGGTTTTTGCCACCAAGTCATGTTCAGATTCCTCCTAACTAAATCCTAAGTCTTAATTAAGTAATAAATTTCAGATTTTTTTTTCTTTTTTTAGATAAAAAAACTAACTAACTACTCTAGGGTCGAAATAGATAGAGGAAATGTGATAAATGAATCTACACAAGGCGTTACCTTCCAGACTTGTCTGAAGAATCTGATCCCATGTATATCAAGCCCCAAGACAAGCGATTATGTCAGGTTTAGTATCGGAGGTCAGCTGTGGTTCCTTCAAACAATCAAGGCAAGTGTGTATAGTTGACAGGTTGATCCACTTTAGCATCTTTAGTACTATCTGCAATCAGTAAATCTAGAATAGTGCTAAAGAGTGGTTAGACATTCAAGTATAAATCAATAATAAGATCATAGTCCCTTTCACATAGCTAAGCATAATTTATTAAAAATATTTTTATAAGATTATATCAGTAAACCTCCCCCCAGACTTAAATTACACTGTC
>NC_027753.1:11451255-11451857 GCF_000695525.1 Brassica oleracea var. oleracea
CGTGTTGATGTATGCGATCTCCCATTCATCCTTCTTCTCTGCCAAACTTTTCGGTTCTGTAGGAATCTGGGATGTATGTGGCTTGACGTCGATCGATGTTACTGTGTTGGCGTTGATCGATGGTGATGTCGTAGCTTCTTTCTCAAGGTTGTGCTGCATACTCTCAATCTCTGTCCTCATCTGTGCCATACTTCTGAAAAGCTCATTGTAACTTTTGTCCAGAGGTTGATAAGTGTCATCTACCAATGTCTTCAGTTCATCTCCTAGTTTTTCCTGAGCTCCACAAATACCAGTCACCATCTCATTAATCTCATCCTTTGTGTAGATCTCTGGTGCCACTTTTGCAGGTGTGAAAGAAGTGGCATATTCTGGAAGACATATGTGACTCCCCTCAAATAGGGATGCTCTCTCCAGAATTTTTCTGATGTTGTCCTTAGTAACAGGGATCATCTCACCAGCTACGCTCCTTCCATATCCAGACTCATCTCTGTAGACACCATATTCATCCTTTTGTTCCCATCTGAACTTTCTGGCTCCATAGATTTCATAAGTGTGACGTCCACATTCGTAACGTCTGTCGATCGATGGTGAAGGTGCCCTGT
>NC_027753.1:11452076-11452545 GCF_000695525.1 Brassica oleracea var. oleracea
CATTGCTCTTGCATGGCCATCTGGGTCCCTAAAAATACCAAATTCATCAGGAGTTATAAAACCGTAATCAATACTCATATTCTTCTCAGTAAATAAAGAAAGTTTAGGTTTAGAATGAGAATCGATCGATGTTGATACTGGAGTATCGATCGATGGTAGACGTTTGTCTGCTCAAATTGGGGTTTTTGGATCGAATGCTCTTCCTTAATGTTCCTTCTGATTTGTTTGTGGGAGCATTCATCTTTTCTGCTATGGTGTCGTGAGAAGTAATCTGGGGTGGAAAACTCCTTATATAAGTATTGGTAAACCTACTTGGAATTGGAATATTCCCTTTTTCCTTTTCAAAGGCGGCGACTTTAATATCGATCGAGGTACCTGGTGTGGTATCGATCGATGCATAAGATCGTTTTGCTGGATGAGGGTGGGTATAGACCGATGCTGAGTAGACTCTGTCGATCGATGGTGGAGA
>NC_027753.1:11452571-11452796 GCF_000695525.1 Brassica oleracea var. oleracea
TGAAGGAATGTCTTGAATATCTTTCATCCTGCATAGCAATCTCTATAGCTCTTTCCTTCCAGTAATCCTCATCATACTCCTCAGTAGGATCTTCATTGGATGAAGGAATTACAGTCTCAACTTCAAAACTTTCATGGAATCCACTATCTGCCCAACTACCTATGGAATTGTCATCACATCCCTTTTTGTTGGGTTGTTGAAAGGCAAAGTCTGGATAAAACTGAT
>NC_027753.1:11452896-11453642 GCF_000695525.1 Brassica oleracea var. oleracea
ACTTATAAGGATATGAGGGTGACGTGGATTTCCGCAATAAATATTTTTAGCCAAAGATATCAATTTCTAATTCATATCACTCGTCCGCAAAATTGTCTCCGAGTCTTACGGGCTGGGGGGCTAACTGTTGGGGTCAAAAACGGTTATTTCGAAATCAACGGCTATGATTATTTCTTATTCACTGATTTCTCGCAAAACATTCACTGAAAGAAATATCGGAAGTGAACGAACGAGCGAATCCCGCACAAAAGCCACTCGCCGGAAAGATGAACCGTCACGCGGGTCAGCTCGCCGGCGAGCTCAACTATCACGCCGGTTAGCTCGCCGGCGAGCCCACGTGGTTGCACTCGCTCAGCGAGCTCAGCCATCGCACCAGTCAGCTCTCCGGCGAGCTGAACCGTCGCGTGGTTGTGTTCGCCGGCGAGTTCGGCCGTCACGCGAGTCGGCTCGCCCGGCGAGCTCGACCTGATCCTGGGCTGTCCGACTTACTTCGACTCCTGTATCTTCCGGATAGCTGTGATATCCGACCTTCGGGACCATATACTTCTCGTTTCGTTTCGATTAAAGTTATTCTCGAAGTTTTATTACCAAAACCGAGAAATCGTATAAACGCCAAAAGGCTTAAGAATGGTCCGCAAGGATCCAGACTAGTCTAGAGGCCCATCTACGCTCTCAGAAGGGATTCGAGCCCATAAAAGTTAAGACGGTTTGTCCTAACTCGCAGAAATACGATAAATGTAAAGATT
>NC_027753.1:11453992-11454646 GCF_000695525.1 Brassica oleracea var. oleracea
AAGTCAGGGTAGAGCTCGTGCGTAGCGTAACAAAGGGAAGTGATCCCCATCGCTTGCAGCGTCTCGAACACATCCTCGTCGATACCGAGCTCAACGATAGTCTCAGCGTGGCAAAAACGGGTAGGTAGTATCTCGGCCTTGAGGAGAGTGTTGTACCGACTAGCTGTCTCCTTGTCCCACCCTTCGCAATTGAAATCTAAAATCATGGCGTCATCGAGATTGATTGGCTCGTCCTCCTGTTCTCGCGGCCAAGGGTAAGAGGTGGAGGTTGGTTGTTGTGCTTGCTGTGGGGGCGTGTTGTTCGTCTTCCTTGTTCTATTGGCCGATTGCTTGGTGCGTGGAGGCATTTGCAAGGCAAACAAAAGTTTTTCATTAGTTCCATCCTCGGTTGCATAGAAGAAAAGGGATTAAACTAATCCTCTTTTAGGAACTATTCATTTTTCCTTCTAAGCAACCCACCTTCAACAAACTTGAATATCAACTCGCCAAATCAGACCATTTCAACTTTTCACAATCACAATTCATATGAGCAATGTATATCAAGATGCAACATTTTGTCTAAATCGGAATTTGCTCAAACAAAGGGGCAATGAAACCGCGATTCTCTAGGGCTAAGAGACAAAAGTTCAACTTCTAAAATCAACCCTAACAGCA
>NC_027753.1:11454885-11455471 GCF_000695525.1 Brassica oleracea var. oleracea
ATGTACGGCTGAGTGAAAGGGGAAAATGGAATGGTGAGGCCTTAAATAGGCGAACCCTAACCGCTCTCCATTATCTCTCTCTCTCTTTTTTTATTATTTTATTACTTTTAATGTTTTTGGGTCCGGAACACTTACCTGGAACAGGCGATGGGTTGTTCCACCAGAAGAACAGTCCTTCGGTTGTTATGACTGAAGTGTTTGGTTTTTTTCTTTTTTTTTTTCTTTTTTTGACCGGCAACTAAATCTGAAAAGAAATAAAATAGACTATAGAAAACAATATATACACTCACCAGTGGGTTGCCTCCCACCAAGCGCTTAGTTAAAGTCATTAGCTTGACTTGGCTCAGCCGATCAGGCTGATGGGGGATCGCTTAGGGGAACTTCTTCACCCTTTGCGATAGTGGAGTCAGCAAGGTAATGCTTGATGCGCTGACCATTGACGACGAACTCGTCTCCCTTTCTGTCCAGCAACACAACAGCTCCGTATGGGCGGACTTCCTTAACGGTGAAGGGTCCGGACCATCTAAATTTCAGCTTGCCTGGGAACAGCCTAAGTCTGGAGTTGAAGAGCAAGACCTTATCGTTT
>NC_027753.1:11457948-11458772 GCF_000695525.1 Brassica oleracea var. oleracea
CCATCTCTGACCATGAAGTGGCACTTCTCCCAATTAAGCACCAGATGTTTCTCCTCACACCTTTTGAGTACCCTGCACAAGTTTGACAAACAGACACTAAAGGAGCTTCCATAGACACTGAAATCGTCCATGAAAAACTCCATAATGTCTTCAATCAGGTCAGTAAAGATTGTGGGAACCGAAATTCGCACTGTCGATTTCCTTTTAAATTAGGAAACCAGGAAAACCCTAGTTTCCCAGAGGTCCCGGAGATCTGTTAATACCACACGTGGCATGTGAACGTCGTCTTCTCCTGATCGCCCGGATGGATAGGGATCTGAAAGAAACCTGAATAACCATCTAAAAAGCAGTAATATGGGTGGTTAGCCAATCTCTCAAGCATTTGATCAATGAAGGGAAGTGGAAAGTGATCCTTTCTAGTGGCTGCATTTAATTTTCTGAAATCAATGCACATGCGATGTCCTGTCATTGTTCTAGTAGGGATCAATTCATTCTTTTCATTTGTGATAACAGAGATCCCACCTTTCTTATGTACAACATGAACAGGGCTAACCCACTTACTATCAGATATGGCATATATCACTCCCGCTTCAAGAAGTTTCATTATCTCTTTCTTAACAACATCTTTTAGATTTGGGTTTAACCTCCTCTGATGTTCAACAGAAGTCATTGATTCATCTTCTAGGTGTATTCTATGCATGCATAAATCAGGTGAGATGTCAGTTATGTCACCTAGTGAATATCCTAATGCCTTACGATACTTCCTAAGCTCACACAAAAGCAGTGCAATTTCCACATTTTTGAGTTCAGCGTTCACAATGACA
>NC_027753.1:11458881-11459853 GCF_000695525.1 Brassica oleracea var. oleracea
TGTATCTGAGCCCCTTGGGAAGGGGTTTTAGCTCAACCTTGGGAGCCTTTAACTCGCTCCAAGGATCATCAGGTAGGTTCGGCGGAACAGGCGAGTTCGGTAAAGGGGTCGCTCCAGTTGGAGTGTTCTCGTCCTTGCTGCTTTCTTCCCCCAGACTTAGACTCGCTACCATTCTTCCCATACTCCCTGGGAGTCAAACATCTTAGCATACCCGTCTGCGTCAATGTTCTCGACACTCTGCTCGGCCTCAGCTCTTACTAGTGCAAGCTCAAGTGGATCTTCTGTAAGAATCTCCTCGATCATCCCGTCGCGAGGTTGCAGCGGATCAATCCCTTCATCCACCTCAAAAGTCTGTCCATCCAGCATCGGCTTCTGCAGCAGCTCATCCATCTCGAACTGCATGACATTGTAGTATAGTGGTAAGTATTCCCGCCTGTCACGTGGGTGCCCCGGGTTCAATCTTCGGCAACGGCGCCAAAACTTGATACACTAAAAATGAATCCTTGCTACTGTCAAGTTAACAGTGGTAATTGTAATATTTGAGATTCAACCCAGAGGACCAGATTACTCTTTACTCTTATGAGTTCAATATTAAGCTGGGAAACAAATGGGGTTTTAAAATCAATGGTGACGCAAGTAACTAGAATACTTAGAGATTCAAATTCGATTTAAATGAAAGCCGGCTTAGGGTTGTTCATCGGGTGTCAATGCGGAACCAAACAACTATTCAGGTGCAATGAGGTGCAGTCTAGAACCCGGATCACTCGGCTAGAACAATCCACTATCGTGGACTTGTTCCCTTTGCTGATCGGTCTTGAGTCCTAAGCTCTTACTTGGAACAAGACTCGATAACAAGCCTTCGAGATCAGGTCCGATTAGTTCACTTAATACCCTAATATCTACTCTCGATGATTAGAGATATGAAGCTCATTCAATATATGTTAATTTATCTCCTAAGCGGTTAGCTAGGTG
>NC_027753.1:11461168-11463023 GCF_000695525.1 Brassica oleracea var. oleracea
CGATCGATATCAGTCTCTCTCTGTCGGTCGACTACTGGCTCATGCCATCGATCGATTTTGACGTAGAAAGTGGAGGGTGGGTGAGGATGTTTTTCTGTGAATTCCTCATGAGCCATGATCCGAACTGCACTACACTCCGCAGTCGATTTAGCAGATGACATCGATCGATGGTTAGAGTAATCCATCGATCGATCTTCGTCATAGTCTGTCGAGTGATGTTCATCCATTGACATCGGTCAACACCAAAGTGATCTGCCGAAACTCATGGAGCTTTCAACTTCGAAGTCTCCTTCTCCAAGCTTTTCATGCTTCACCACTTGCCAGAAATCATCATCTATGATGGCATTTACGTGGTGTTTTGCTTTCTCAACTCCTGCCTCTCTAGCCAAGGCTTCTTGCATCTTTACAGTGTCTTCAGTATGAACAACTTGCATTTCAAGCTTCCTCACATAAGTCCCTAAGGTCTCAATTCTCGTGTTCAGACTGTTGTAGGCGGAATCTATCTTCCCATTGAAGTCCACAGTGAGTTGTTGCTGTCCTTCCATAACTCTGTCAAGCATTGCTTCAATCTTGCTTTCCTGAGTCTGTGGTGGTGGATTCTAGTAAAATGAGTTTCCATAGCCTCTGTTGTTGTTGCTGAAAGGTTTCTGGAACTGTGAACTCAGGTTACTCCTCTAACCATTGCCATAGAAGTTTATGTTTCCACCCTGGTTTCCAGACCTCTGAAATCCAGTACCTCAAATGTAGTTCACATCTTCTTCTCCTTCCATGTCTACAGCTACTTCTCCTTCAGCTGAGCAGACCTGCTTCTTAATAAGCTCATGAACCACATCTAACTTTGCTCTAACTTCGTCCATTTGCTCTTTCCCTAGGGATGCAACAGACTTCTTCCTCTCAAAGTCAGTTTTCTTGTTTGCTAGATTTTCTATCAGTCTCAAAGCTTCCACCGGATTCCTGGTGTTGAAGTTTCCCTCACTAGCTGTATCAAGAGCCATATGATCCCTCAAGGCGATACCTCTGAAGAAAGTGCTCAGGAGTTGCACTTCGTTGAATCCGTGGTGTGGACAGTCTCGCTGGAAGAACTTGAATCTGATCCACGCATCTTTGAAAGACTCTCCAGTCTCCTGCGCGAATGTAGCAATTTTGCTCCTCAAGTCTTCAGCGCGTGCCTCATCGAAGAAGTTTCGCAAGAAAGCATTCTTGATGTCGGCCCAGGATGTTAGAGATCATGTGGGTGGCTGCTTAAGCCAGTGCATTGCTTCTCCAGTCAGAGAATACTTGAAGAGCTTGCACAATAGGTAGTCCTCGGGGACTCCATCCATACGAATAGCAGCGATAAGATCCTCGAACCTCTCTAGATGGTCCATAGGATGCTCGTGCGGTAACCCAGAGTAGGGTATCTGCGACACGAGTGTGTAGTACTGAGGCTTCAGCTCAAAATTCTGCTTCTGAATCTATGGAAGTCGAATAGCTGATCTGTTGGCGTAGTACTCATCTGGACATTGTAGTCAGCCAGTGCCCTTGGTCGAGCAGCCTCTTCTACAGGTTGAGCAGCTCCTGTAACATCAGTATCAGGGATTACATTCCCCTGAGCGTCTAGTTTCTGACATGTTGCATTACGCAGATGACCATCCTGGTCATACAGGTTTCCATTTTCGTCCTGTCTGAGAATAACAATTGCAACCATGTTTTGCGACTGATGATCGATTGAAGTACGCGGTGTAGTATCGATCGATGTCGAACGATGTAGATCGGTTGACGATAAAGGTCGGGTGTCGGTCGATGGTTGGGTGTGAGAATCGGTCGATGTGAAAGCTGCTGCGTCGAGCGATGTGGAACGTTGGTCTTTGCGGAT
>NC_027753.1:11463086-11530172 GCF_000695525.1 Brassica oleracea var. oleracea
CATGCACCTGAAAAGACAAGAAAAAATTTTGTGTCAGAATGGGTGTATAGAAAAGAATAAGAATTAATAACACTAAATCTAACGGCAATCAAAGCTCCCCGGCAACGGCGCCAAATTTGATATCACTCAAATTACCCTAAGGAGTGAATTACTCTCTCAAATAAGAGGTTTAGCTGCAGTACTTAGGGATCGAATCCACAAGGAGCTAGGGAACCTATTAAATCTAGTCAAATTATTAATTCTAAGTGTTTGTTGTTTTATGGTTTAAAAGTAAATAGCAATCCTAATTGAGCAAGTCTATTGCTCGACTAACAAGATGATTGGGGGTGTAACTTATTGGAAGATATAGATGCAGGGTTTCTATTCAGGTGTTGGAGATTATAATCCTATAGATGTCCAACAGTTGCATGCATGATTTATTAGAGCTCAACTCCTTAATCACAGTGATCAGTGATGGTAATGTTTCACTGGTTAACTAACTAGATCTTGGATCTCGACTGTCGTCTTTTGATCACAAGAAAGTGTCGGTCGATATAGATGATCCTATAGGGATATCGATCAATACACCTTTCGCAATATCGATCGATGATTCTAGCTAAGCCCTAGGCGCTGGTTGATAATGCTCACTAGTCTCCTAGATCAGCGGTTAGCATCTCTCTAGCAGTCCTAGCATGACAAATTAGATTCAACACAGGATGGTTGACCGAGTGGCATTCTACGGTATGCAAATGTTCCGCCAAGGATGCTTGACTCATGTTAATTCCTAGGTTCATGTTCTAGTTAGCAAGGCTAAAACAAGCATTAATGAACAATCAATCAATGAATATCACAACTTAGCAAATCTATAGTTGGGGCTAATCCCTCTAACCTATTTGAACCCTGAATCTAACAAGTGAACTACTCAGACATAGCTAAGCAATTCATGACACAAAATATAGATAAAAACTGTATAGAATAGAATAGATGAATCAATGGAGTTCCAATCACAAATCTCTCTATGATTTTCTCTCCTAAAAATCGATCATAATCTTCAATCGTCGAGGCTTCTCTTCAGTATCGATCGACGGCACTGGATGTGCGTCGAACGATTGCTTCTTCTTCGTATCGACCTCTAATGGTCAGCTCGGATGAAATATCTTTTAAGCTTCTAAATACTCCATAATCATCACTTTACTCCAAGATACTCCTGAACCTGAAAACATACCTAATAAGATAGAATATATAATATATAGATAGTAAAATACTTATATACCATAGATGAAAATGGGTCAAATCCATGGTATATAATTGTTCTATGGAGGAAGAATGAGAATGAGTTATGCAATCATTTTTCAACCTCTCAGACGTGGAAGCAGATTCGTGTGAGCAGACCGATCAAACCATGGAATAAATTGATTTGGTTCTCTCTTGGAGTTCCCCAGTTCGCTTTCATTACATAGCTGGCTGTTAACAATAGATTGTCAACTGGATACCGTATGAGATCTTGGGGACAGGTGCAAGGATGTCTGATTTGTGGAGAGCCAAACGAGACAAGGGACCATCTGTTCTTCGCCTGTCCATACACTTAAACTCTCTGGATTGAAGTGGGGGTTACGTTGTTGGGGAGACCTCCTGATCCTGACTGGGGAAGTACGCTTGAACACCTAATAACTCATAGATTCAGCTATCTTGGCTACATTCTATTGAGGTTAGTGTTTCAAGCTACAATCTACATGATATGGAGGGAAAGAAATGATAGAAGGCATCTCAAGAAGCCTAAACAGCATAACCAATTGGCGAAGATCATTGACAAAACCTTTCGTAGTCAGCTTTTGGCTACTAGATATTGGGAGAAACAACGTATGAGAGATCTTATGCAAGAATGGTACAGAACACATACATAGGGTTTAGGAATCTGGTTCTTCTTTTTTCAATCTTAAGTCCTTTGTACATAACTATTCTTTTCATTGATGATTAATAAATTTAACATTTCATCAAAAAAAAATTATAATAGTCTTTTAATGTCAAAAAATACATGGTTTGAGTGCTCAAATTATTTTTAAAGGTTGCGAGGGCAAAAAAGTTGTTGATTGCAATCAGAAGTCGGATTTTGTTTACAATGAGACGAATGGAGAATTTTAAGTTCTGAACACTCAGGTCAAAAAGCCAGATATTCAGGTTCAACAGACAAGTGGTGTTATGCATAAGCAAGAACTGAACCTAAGACAGATTGTCGACCCTATTATGGCAAAAGGAAATGAACAGCGTGGATTTGGAGAACTGAACGGAGTGGGCGAAGCTGGTACTGGTGATCCAATCTAAGTGTCAATCGATACAATCTTCCCATTTCGATCGACACTCCTTAAGAGCCCCGATAGATCAAGATGTTATCTTGCCCTAGATTTGAATAGAGAAATCACCTTGGAAGATTTCTTGGAACTAGAAGATGAAGAAAAATATGAAAATTTAGATTTGAATAGAGAAATCACCTTGGAAGATTTCTTGGAACTAGAAGATGAAGAAAAATATGAAAATTTAGATTTGAATAGAGAAATCACTATGGAAGATATCTTGGAGATAGAGAATGAAGAACAGCTTGAAATTTTGGGCCAGGACTCGAAATTGAAGCTTGATGTCGATCGACACCCCACAGAAAAAGATTTGGACACTTCACCAAAGGATAGTATCAATCGGTACCCACCTTATATAGATCGACATTCATGGTTGAATGAACTACCAAGTTGCATGATTGAGTTGGAACCAGTTGAGAAGAGAATGGACAAGTCCAAAGCCTCACACTTTCCTGTCCCCGAACATCTGAAATCACCTATCTGCGCATAAAAGGCTGCTGGTTTTCACAAAAGAATGGAAAAATACCTGACCCTGTGAAGTTAAGGATTACCTACACAATTTCTGAAGATGAATTTCCTATTCTACCTGATAGAAGTGTGCATTTAGGTTCTTAAATTGAGGTATTTGATGATCTTCTATATGCAATAGCTCCTAAGAAAGGCTTGAGATATAAATGTGAAGTCGACCAAGGCCCATCGGTAGTAGTTTCGAACGACACCACTTTGGGGTCTCAACACCCGTCTTAGAGCACAAGGAGTGTGAAGTGCGTCGAAATTTTTTTGATGGAGGCACCACCGCGAGTTCAGAGAAAAAGGACCAAGGGCGGTCTTCAGTTGTCATTGATTTCACAGTTCTCAAATGGTGCCAGAAAATACATAGTGCATAGTAGAGGCTTCTAATAGTCATTTGCAAAGGTTCAAGCATTCTTTATTGCTAAGATGATAGACACAGGAGAAGAGCCTATGAAGGCTTTCACGAGCAGTGTGATGAAGCTGAAGAAAATAGACATTGAGACTTGTTTTGAAGAAAGTTCTCGTTCTCTTTTATACCACATCTGATCTCCAGAACTCAAGCTAATGACTAAAAACAAGCGCTTAGTGAGAGGAACCCAACTATAGGTATTTCACATTTTTAGACTAAAAATGATGAAAAGAAATGACACTGTAGCAACATAACCACAATGTAGCAGCGTCGAGCGACACTGTAGCACTGTCGAACGACACTGTAGCACTGTCGAACGAGACTGTCTCGAGAGCATGAGACACATGTTATTAGTATCGTAGACAAATCTCTCGTGTTAATTTAAAGTCACCTACAACTGAAGATTTTTAAGCCGGAGTTAGATCTCCTCCTCCGAGACGAAGTCAAGAGCTGGAAGGAGATAGAGATGTTGAGCATGAGTGTGTGCCACCAAGTGGAGAGGCACCTAAAATTGAGGTTGTTAGAGTTAGAGTTAAAGTTCCCCCACTACGTTGAATAATACCTATAGTTGGGTTCCTCCCACTAAGCGCTTGATTTTAGTCCATAAATAATTTGTATGAGGTAGAGTTCAATGATGTTAACTATGTGGTTGATATGAATGAGAAGACTTGTGGTTGCAGGAAGTGGCGGGTTGTAGAAATCCCTTGCGTTAATGCTGCAAGTATTATAATATGTAAAAAATGTTGAAATTTATGTAAATGAATATTGTACAACAACAAAAAAGTGGCGAGAAATATATAAAGATGGTATAAAACCTTTACTAGTGATGAAGTTTTAACCTAGACTAAATATGCTAGCTGTCTTGCTACTACCATGGTCAAAACGCAATCTGGGAAGACCAAGTAATTATGTACGAAAAAATGGAAAAAATTGAATCTGGATCTGTATTACCTAGTTGACATGGCAGAAGAAAGTGATTACATGCTCAAACTGCAAGGAAGATGCACACAATAAGTAAAGTTGTAAGAATCTAAGTGGAGAATCATTCTAAGAAACCAAGAGGATGACCAAAAAAATAGGTTTTGTATGTCGTTGAAATTTTCAATTTACTTGCTACATGTCAATTTTTTTGTATCATACATTTTTACTTATTTTGATATAGGGAAGAGCGCAACGACCACAGCAACGATCCCAATCACGAGAATCCCAATCACAACAAGGATCAAAGTGTTTCATTATTTACCACAGAAATGGATTTTTTATAAATATTTTTATAAACATAACATAAAATTTAGATAGTTTTATGGCTTACCATAATTTTAATGATTTTATATTTGTTTCTACTGAAAATATCTGCTTTCAACTAAATTTCAGCATATACAATCTAAAAATCTTCCAAAGATCTATCAACTAAATTTTCAAATATATTTTCAAATAATTATTATTAGTCCTTTACTTAGTTATTTAATTATATTTTTGAAGCTATACATTCGTAACTGTTCATGTTTGGAACTGCGCTATATGTGTGATGAGAAAATCGGAGATTATGTATTATTATCTCTATTAGAAATTTTAAAATGCAAACCGCCTATAGTTTGTGTAAAATAATAGTCATTTGATGTCAAAAATGCATGTTTTGTGTGCTCAAATTATTTTTAGAAGTTGCAAGGGCAAAAATATTGTTGATTGCAATCTGAATTTGGATTATATTTACAATGAGACAAATGGAGAATTTGAAATTCTGAACACTCATGTCAAAAAGCCAGATATTCAGGTTCAGCAGACAAATGATGTTATGCATAAGCAAGAACTAAACCCAAGACAGATTGTCGACCCTATTATGGCAAAAGGAAATGAACATCATGGATTTGGAGAACTGAGCGGAGTGGACGAAGTATGTGAACCAATCTAAGTGTCGATCGATACAATCTTCCCATGTCCGTTGACACTCCTCAAGAGCACCGATAGATCAAGATGTTATCTTGCCCTAGATTTGAATAGAGAAATCACCTTGGAAAATTTCTTAGAGCTAGAAGATGAAGAACAGTCTGAAAATTTAGATTTGAATAGAGAAATCACTATGAAAGATTTTTTGGAGATAGGGGATGATGAACAGATTGAAAACTTGGGCCAGGACTCGAAATTGAAGCTTGATGTCGATCAACATCCTACGGGAAAAGATCTGGACACTTCACCAAAGGCTAGTATCAATCGGTACCCACCTTCTATAGATCGACACTCATGGTTGAACGAACTACCAAGTTGCATGATTGAGTTGTAACAAGTTAAGAAGAGAATGGACAAGTCCAAAGCCTCACACCTTGCTGTCCCCGAACATCTGAAATCAACTATCTATGCAGAAAAGGCTGATGGTTTTCACAAAAGAGTGAAAAACATACATGACCTTGTGAAGTTAATGATTCCCTGCACTCTTTCTGAAGATGAATTTCCTACTCTACCTGATAGAAGTGTGCATTTAGGTTCTTTCATTGAGGTATTTTATGATCATCTGCATGCAATAGCTCCTAAGACATGCTTGAGATATAAATATGATGTGGACCGAGGCCCATCGGTAGCATTTTCGAACGACACCACTTCGGTGTCTCAACACCCGTGGCGTATTAGAGCACAAGGAGTGTGAAGTGTATCGAAATCTTTTTGATGGAGGCACCACCGCCAGACAAGTCTAGAGGGGGGTAGGGGAAGAAGAGGAAGAAGAGGAAAAGAAAAAGGACCAAGGGCATTACTCAGTTTTCATTGATTTCACACTTCTCAAATGGTGCCAGAAAATACATAGTGCGTAGTAGAGGTTTCTCACAGTCATTTGCAAAGGTTCAAGCACTCTTTATTGTTGAGATGATAGACAAAGGAGAAGATTCTATGAAGGCTTTCACGAGCAGTGTGATGAAGATGAAGAAAATAAACATTGAGACTTGTTTTGGAGAAAGTTCTCATTCTCGTCTATACCACATCTGATCTCTAGAAATCAAGCTACAGGCTAAAAACAAGCGCTTAATGGGAGGCAACCAACTATAGGTATTTTCACGTTTTTAGACTAAAAAATGATGAACAGAAACGACACTGTAGCAACGCAACGACAATGTAGCAGCGTCCAGCGACACTGTAGCACTGTCCAGCGACACTGTAGCACTGTCGAGCGAGACTGTCTCGAAAACATGAGATACATATTATTAGTATCAAAGACAAATCTCTCGTGTCAATTGAAAAGGCACCTACAACTGAAGATGTTGAAGCCGGAGTTGGATCTCCTCCACCGCGACGAAGTCTAGAGCTGGAGGAGATAGAGATGTTGAGCATGAGTGTGTGCCACCAAGTAAAGAGTCACCTGAAATTGAGGTTGTTGAAGTTAGAATTAATTTTCCCCCAACGCGTTGAGGATAATAAGAAATAGTAAATGGGTCAAAAATTTGCATCCACTACTTGGCCATAAATAACTTGCATGAGGTAGAGATCAATAATGTTTAACTATGTTGTTGATATGAATGAGAAGATTTGTGGTTGCTGGAAGTGGCAAATGGTAGAAATTCCTTGTGTTCATGCTGCAAGTATAATATGTAAAAAATGTTGAAACTTATGTAAATGAGTATTGTACAACAAAAAAAAAAGTAGCGAGAAATATATAAAGATAGTATAAAGCCTTTACAAGTGATGAAGTTTTGGCCTAGACCAAATATGCTAGTTGTCTTGCTACCACCATGGAGAAAACGCAATCCGGAAAGACCAAGTAATTATGTTAGGAAAAAAAGAAAAAATTGAATATGGATCAAGTAATACCCAATTGACACTGCATAAAAAAGTGATGACATGCTCAAACTCCAAGGAAAATGCACACAATAAGTAAGGTTGTAAAAATCCAAGTGGAGAGCCATTCAAAGAAGCCATGAGAATGAAAAAAATAGGTTTCGTATGTCGTTGAAATTTTTCAATTTATTTGCTACATTTTCATTTATTTTGATTTAAGGAAGAGCTCCACGATCACAACAACTATCACAATCACGAGTATCCCAATCGCAACAAGGATCAAAAGCACAAGGACAATTACGAAGAAAAGGTGTTTCATTATGACTTTGATCACAAGGTTGGAGATAAATTGTTAAATCCTCAAAATGAGTTAGTGTTCTATAGGGGATGAATAAGCCGTGTTCTATAGTGTAATGGTTTGGACTGACAAAATATATATAATTAGAGATATATGGAAAATGGTACAATGGTAATTTGCATAATAAATTAATGATTTCAAAAAAACTTGTTTAGCTTTAAAACAGAGAGATAACATTAACAAAACAGTCTGAAACTTTAACAAACCGTCTGAATCTTTAAAACACAAAGACGAGAGATCATCTAAAGAAAACAGCGGAGAGCAACGATGACCACAGCTGATTACGTGAAGACAGCTTGGCCACTGTCCTCGTACCTTATTCCAAGACACACACTGAAACCAGACAAACGCAGACACAAACCAAATTTTAAACCACCCTTAATAAAGGAAGGAAGCATCACTCTTCTTCGGACTCGGACTCCGCGTTCTTGAGCCACTCGATAAAAGGAGTCACGTTCTTCATCACCGGCGAGCTTTTGATGCCTTTATTGTACCATGCAAAAATGACATCTTCCTCCAGAAGGTCTTCATCATAAAAACCTTTGATAACAAGAGCGACTTCTTTAGCAGCCTCTGCATTAGCTTTCTCGCAGAAAGATTCAATTGCGTTAAGCAAAAACATCTGCCGAGGAGCTCCATCATCTTCTTGCATCATCATGAACGCCACGAGATATTTCTTCTTCTTGAGAGTATCTTTAGCGAACCCCTTCCCTTGGCCAGCAAAAAGAGCAGAGAACAAGGCGTCCATCCTCTCCTGAGGAGTGGCGGAGTTTGACGATATGGCGGTTCTGAGTTGGGAAGGAGTTGAACCGTTGTTAAGAAGCTCTTTTATCTCACTCACAAGCTTTTCATGAGCATTTTCAGGGATCTTGCCGATGCCATTCTCATGTAGCTTCTTCAATGGTTGCTGCGCTTCAAGCGACTTCTTCTCCACAACTGCTGGCGTCTTCTCTTCCATCGTAGTTAGCATCACCATATCTGCGGTTGCAGCGCTGAGCTGTTCTTTCATTCGTTTTTCAGCAGCCTCCCGCGATGTATCTGTTTGCCACTGGACATCATCATCATCTTCTTCTTCTTCACTGTCTGCTTGCTCATTTTCATCAGACTGGCTTGGAGGTGGGGAATGATCTTTCTTCTTCAAAACTTTCTCTTTCGAACTACCAGCAGTTGTTTTCTTCTTAGAGGCAGCCTCCTTCTTAAGTTTCTTCATCTCCTCATCAGCCGCTTCACCTTCCTTCAGCCTTTCTTTCTCAGCTCTCCTCATAGATTTCTTGTCTTTCGAAGATTTCTTTTGCTCTGGAGGATGCTTCAGAATAAACGCAGTGAGCTTGTCCCTCATATCGACATCCGAGATAAACCCACAAGCCGCACATTTCAGCTGGAGCATCTGCGTCTTGGTGATAAGTATCTCGGTTTCGGGGTTTCCGCATCCATAACACTGGACATACTTTTTGATAAAGTTCTCAAGAAGCCCCGCAAGCTTGGAAGTGTCGTGGGCTCCGTTAACCAATGAGGTTCCCGTCTTCTCATCAAACTTGGACTGCGCACCCAGCTCACAGCCAAAGTACTTGGTCGTGTAAGCAGCAGGTCTCCCCAAGGCCTTGGCGATTTCAACCATGTTAACAACATTAGTCTTGATGCCGTTACCTCTACCTTCGATCTTGGTCATCATCCTCGGCATCTTGTACCTGTAGAACGCATCGTCACGGTTGGAGGCACCAATGTTTTGTAAAGCCATTTTGATTTTGATGACTAGAAGAAAGCACAAAATAGGGCGGGAAATGTCAGAAGAGGCAGAGAAACTGAAAGCTGGAACTGCTTGTGTTGTTGAAGGCCTCGAAAGAAGATCCAAGACGAGTGGACTTCTTCCTGGAAGTAGGACAGTACTCTCCTAAAAGCTGTATAGACGATTGAAAGAGAGAAGCCTGTTCAGACATAAAAGATTCTTCACACTCCACTTTCGACAATATGTAAAATCCCAGCAGCTTTAACTGCCAACTTCCTGTAAAAACACAATAAAGACAAAGATTCAGCCCCAAATGAAGAAGAAACAAAGGTACGGAAATTTGAGCGTTTCAATTTTAAACAACAAGGCACAGAGATCTAACCGGAAAATTCATAAATCTTGAAACACACAAACAAACAAAAATTTCAAAGAAGCAATAACAGGAAACAAAGAAAGGTTCCGAGATTTACAATATAAAAACCCACTACCGCATCATCGAATCAAATACATATCATCGACATACACAATTAAACAACGGCCACCCTTGTCTCAATGAAACAATCAATTTCTAACGATTCCAAAAATAATTTCTTGAGATTAACCATGGGCCATTCAAATTGATTATAGTACATGTAGAGATCTTCAGAATCTATACTCGATATTTTTTGGATAACAATCGGATCAGATGGTTGATTAATCTAATATTAAGTTAAATCGTAATCGCAAAGTAATATCAGCAACACACGAATAAATTACCTCGTAAGATGGACGAACGAAAAGTTACGATGGTCTCTCGTGCGTTTGAGAGCGGAAGATGAACGCTTGCGCCGATGAAAGAATGAGAGAAAGCACCTCAGCTAGAGACGTTTTCTGTGTATTTATATATAAATGACAAAGGAAGGAGGCTGGAAACGCGTGATTGTGGTTCATCCTTTAGGGCAAACTCATCGTGTCGTCTCCAATTATTTATTTGTTCTCTTTCGACAATTTTTTTTATGTATATCCATTTTTATATGTTTTTTTCGTTTTTTTTATTTCAATTAATTTTTTTACTGACCAATAATGATTCAAAGATCTACAAGAACGTCCAATTCAGCATTGAAAATCAACTAATTAACAAGAGTTTAAACATAGATCTTATTGTGTAACTCTTTAATCTTATTGTTTTTATACATTTTAATCTTATTGAGTTTATACATTTTAATTTGTTATTAATCATTTTACATTTCCGTATAATAAATTCATAATTTGAAAATAATCAAATAGAGAATTTTATTTAAATTATGTTTTTAAAACAAAATTCTACAATTTGCATACAATTCATTTTTAAATTTTATTTAGTCATACTATAGAAAGGATATTTATTTAGGATAATTTATATTTTCATATTTTGTTTATAAAAACATATTTTAACATCTATCATTTTTTTATATTTTGCGCGAATTATAAATAACTACATTGTTCTATTTAAATAACATAACCCTATTATTTTAGTAAATTTTATACTTAGTAGCATCTACGAGAATACTTTAAAAAAAATTATCGTTACATAATATTTTTTGGATGTTATAGTATTAAGTTTTCTGATTCTTTGTTATTAAATTAAGATTTCAAAATATAATATTATTTTTGATTCTTACAAAATAATTTGTTTTCAATGTTGCATTTTTAAAATCTATAATTTAGCATCTATGATTTTAACTTTTGTATAATTTGGAATATTATCTTTTTCAGTTTAGAATATTTATTTTCAAAATTGTGTATTTAGTCAATAAAAATTAGAAAACTACATAACTATATTTGAGTTTGGAAGATTATATGACTTTTGAATTTTTTTTGTTACTACATTAATTCACTATTTTATTAAAAAAAATATTTCAACTTTTGTTAAAAAAATTATATTTTAATAGAAACATTGTGTTATAATTAAAATAAACATTAAATTTAAAATTAAAATGGATTTGTCATCAATATCTTTCATGAATTATTAAAATTTCAAATTTTCTAATAAAATATTTTGTAAATAATACATAAAGTAAAGGTTAGTTATATACTATATTTTTTATATAAACATTTTTAGATTATACATTTTTATGAGTTTCAAAATAAATAAAAAACTAATATATAGTTATAGATATAAAAGTCTAACTTGTGGTAATAAATTTATCTTTTGTATAGAAATATTACATAGTTTAAAAATTTTAACCCGTTTTAATGATGAATGAGAATTTGTTTAATGAAACTATTAAAAAGGTTAATTTAGAAATTTAATATTTTTTATATTTAATTCGGATAACACTTCTGTTTTAATATAATATATACTATAATTATAAAATTTATTAAAATATCTTTAAAAAATTATTTGCTTTTATAGTAAAATTTTAATTAATATTAATTTATAATACTATTATATTACTAATTATAAAATTAACTAATATATTATTTTATTAAAAATATTTACATTTTAGTAGGATTTTGTTAGATTTTTCTCGACAGCTTTTGTTATAAAATGAAATTCAAATTTTTAATAAAAACTGATTAATTATTAAGATTTTTTAGAAATATTATATATTTGGTTGATTAGTGTAAATAATAATATATGTTTCTTGAGGACAAGGTACCCAGGAGAAAAGAACGATTACGGTTTGATAAAACATGGACTGAGCATGATGGTTTACTAGACTCTATTAGTAAAGGCTGGAATGAATTAGGAGAAGGAAATAATGCGGATTTTGTCACCAACTTATTAATTACCGTCATGAAATTGCTAGATGGAGAAAAAAATCCCCTTTATGAAAAAAAGAGGATCAATGAACTACAAAGGGCATTGGAGGAAGGGCAAACGAATGATAGTAGAACTCAAGAAGAAATTGTGGATGTCACAAAGAAGCTACAAGAAGTGTACAAAGATGAGGAAGAATAGTGAGACCTGAAGAGTCAGAACATGTGGTACACGTCAGGGGATCTTAACACCAAATTTTATCATGTTTTAACGAAAAAGCGTCAAGCTAGGAATAGAATTGTGAGTTTACATGATGAAGGTGGACCGTGCATAACAGAGGATAAAGAAGTTAAAAAAGTAGCTGTATAATATTTTAAAGATTTATTCAGCTCCATATTACCCTCAAAGTTTGAAATTTTTTAAATGTGATTCCACCAAGCATTACTTATCAGATGAACCATAGGTTGATTAGGAATGTGACATATGATGAAGTAAGAAAAGCATTATTCATGATGCATTCAGAGAAAACATTCAGTACATATGGCATGACACGCTTTTCTTTCATAACTCATGGCCTATCATAAATATGAACTTTCTTGATCTGGGGAATACCTTTTGAGAACAGGAAAATTGGATGTGAGGTTGAACATTACAAATATATGTTGATTCCAAAACCAGAGAGACCTATCAAAATGACGAAACTGCGACTGATAAGTCTATGCAATATAGGATATAAGATCATTTCCAAAGTATTGTGTCGAAGGTTAAAGTGTTGTCTTCCAATACTTATATTGGAAACACAATCAATTTTCATGGATGGACGATTGATCTCGGGCAACATACTCATCGCCCCTGAAATCTTTCATGGTCTACGAACCAATAAATCTTGCCAAAGCAAGTTCATGGCAATCAAAACAGATATGAGCAAAGCGTTTGAGACTTCCCTATCCAATCGATTCTTGAAAATATGGACTACTTGTTATGGAGGACTATACCACATGTGGATAATCATCCTTTCGCATGGATTTTATGGTAGATTTCGAAAGGACGAAATAATATGGTTTTCAGCAACATACATATCAACCCTAGAGATACTATTCAATTGGCAGAATCAGAATCAACACTTTGGAATGAGGCACATGCAGAACTAACACAAAAAGTCACCCACCCTAGAGAGGAGGAGTTGGCAATTTTACCTCAAATACCGGGCTGATGGTGTTTCACGAATGGCTCATGAAAGATAAGGATAATCACTAGGGACAAGGTTGGTATAACACATTACAAGGATTTATGTCCCTTTAATCCAAGCTGGGTTGATGGAATGGGCGATGGTCCACAAACCGGTAGAAATGGAGGTGGTCGAATAATGAGTGTCCCTTTAATCCAAGCTATCCTGAAATAGAAAGAAGAACAATGAGTTTATGAATGATATAATAAGAACACAAACTAAAAGATATAAAGGATGGAATGGTTGATGGATAGATGTTTGGTGATCGATGATGGAGATGGTACAGATAGATGATTGACTCTCTCCATCTGTAGGTGTTGATAGACTCTCTCCATCTGTGATCTTCAAGGCTGATGAATATCTCAAGCAACCTGTGGAACCACGAGCTCAGTAGACTACTAATGCTTCTCACACTTAAAGTCTAAAGAACATTTAAAGAACACTCTTTGAAAGGACAAGGTTTTGCATACTAATTTTATTGATTGAAAGGTGATTTGTACAGTTGAAAATGAGCTTATATATTTCTCAGAAATCTAAGTCTAACGTCCATAAAGAGAAAACAAAGGAAACAAATCAAAAACTAAGCAAGACATCGAAAACTAGCTGTCGAAGCATTTTGTAGGATTTTGGCTCTAAATAAAGAATCTGACCCATCTTGAACCTGGACAGTTTTAAGGGATAATAGAGCTTCTTTAGGATCTTTCTGGGTGCTTGATATGTGCTGATCACGTCAATTAACGGAAAAGAGCTGTTGAAGTTAAGTCCAAAGCTCCAAATAAGCAAGTGCGAGAAAATGTAGTTCTTCTTATTCATATGCTTGCTGGTCCACTCTAAGCTAGCTGATGGCATGACTTCCTGATGGATGGGTTTGTATTCTGGAAATCCTGGTTTAGGAAGAATGTCTTCTGGTCGGAATTGATTGGTTTGGAAAGGATTAAACTGAAAGGTTGTCTAATCTTTCCATAATCGTCCGGGTTGGTTAGATAATTTCTTCAAGAATTCACCTGATCTAGTGTGGTTTAGTGCTCATTAGAACATTATAGAAGGCCTCTAGAAGCTGGATAAAGTCGCATGGTTGCCAGAATTGAGTTTGGTTTGATGGCAAACCTAGATCTTCCAATTTAGGTAAGTGTAGAACTGGTTTGGCTAGTTTTGGGAAATGGACTATAAACTTCATATTTTTGTGACCATTTCTCCTCTTTGAACTTGTTGGAAAGCTATGAGATCCATCCACAAGTCTATAATTTGGTTTGGGTTTAGCCGCTTTTTAATTGGGCTTGATGGACGGGTTGGAAAACCTTTAATTTGTAAAATTTGTATTGTACCGGTCCGGATAGCTTTAGGGTTGATTCCACTTGGACAAAATAGGAATATAGAATCTATGAAAATTGGATTTATGGTGAAATCCCTCTTGATTTGTAGGATATAACATTTTCACTGAACATATGTCCTAGTTGGCGTTTTGGCTGGTTGAATTGTATGTTGGATCACCTCTGGTTCAATAACTAATTTGATCGCCACATCGACATTCCACACCATATTGGTCCAATAAGGATTCTCCAAGATTCAAGGTCGAACTCGTCCTGATGTTGTGATGCAGCATCAATTTGAACCTTTGTGTTGGTATTGCAAGAATTTTAAATGATTTTCCGTGATTTGTATTTGATTATCCTATTTTCAAAAGATTCCTTTCGAGTATCTAAATAGTTTTCTCCTACCTTGTCAAACATTTGAAACCAAATAAGATGGCGTGAAAATTATTTGGGAGAGCTGAGACATTTTTCCAGACCAAAGATCTACTTTTTTTCTTTGTCAACTGACCAAAGATCTACAAAGTCCGAAAAGGGCAGGACACTTATCGCACACTCAAGCCTCGTGGCCCTCATGATAAGCTTCTTAGCACAAATTTTAAAAACCATCAAACAAAACCCAAAAACCCCTCCTGCTTTTCTCCCTTCTATTGCCAAAAGTAGTAACCAGTTTTTTTTCAAGAAAAAAAAAAGAAATTAGAAACTATGTTCCATGGAGTAAAAAACCAGTAATTTCTTCAGTTTGTAAGGTTGGTTTCGAAGATCCTAGGTTACACTCTCTTGCTCTTGTATGATGGACAGTTTCTGCGGAAGTGACGGCCTCAGCTTATTGTACTGTTTGAACAAAGCAAGGATACAACCATTGTTACTCTTTTTAATCTTACAAGATAACGAGACAGTGTCAAAGGAGCGTAGTTATGTTTTTTACCTGTTCATTAAAAGCTTTTATCTCCTCCTCTGTAAGAGCTTCAACTTCGCCATTGTTTTCATCCCAGCCAAGCGATCTGAGAAACTCGGCTTCTTCCTCATCTGGAGTGTCTGCTGCCTCAAAACCAATAGTATTCCTTTGAGTGACTTCAAGACCACATGTAACCTGCGAACTTGACGAGTCACTAGCTACAAGCTCCTTTGACGTGAGTACTTTTTCCTCAACGGAAGAAGAGACGCGAGTGGTTGAAGGGTTAACAGGATCGGTAGAGATGTTTGTTGATGATATGGTTTTCTGCTTCAGAGCACTGAAAAATGCATGCCTGCTCTGAGTCTGAGCTAAGTAAGGTTTCTTTTCAATGGTTTGCCCAGATGTCATGGTGAAGGAGGTTATTCCCTTGTGCTCCCTTGGGCTGTTGTTTGTACTTCTCACAGTAGCAGATTGTGGTGATTGAGCAGTATTCATTAGCTGGCTAGAGTTGGGTCTGCTGTTTGGATTACTACTAGGACTTCCAGATTCTTTAACAGCAGCAACACCAGTTTCCCTAGCAGGTTTGAGAACCAACAGCTTCTTCTCTGATTTAATTTGACCACTAGGATTAGACTGGACATTTCCGAGCAGGACAGAGGGCTGCTGTTGGGAGTTTCTTGAGGGAGCAAGACAAATTTCACCAGCTCGAACCATTTGCTTTGTCTTGGATTTATCAGAAGAGTTAAGAATCTGACAAATTGAATAAAACAGATATTGATTGGATGATAAAATAATAATAATAGTAATAACTAAGGGGAACACTTACCGAGCACTTTTGTGCTGACGGCACAACCGGAATCAACTGCCTTGACTGCTTGATTGCCAAGTCCTCATGTCTTTGTGTCTTCAAAGATCCCTGAAAAAACAATGGTTATTATCTTACTTTAGACGAGAAGAAATGTAAGTGTAGAATAAACCCAAAACTACGATGATACAAATCATACATGTGGAGGGGTAAGCGTTCTTGCTGGAGACTGAACCAATGCTTCAGCCATGTTAAGACCAGTTGAAGATCCTATGCTAACAACATTAGCTTTCGGAGAAGTTAAGGGCCCAGCACAAGCCTTCTCGATGACATTGGGAACCTCTGCCAGAGCCGATGTCCAACCTTCCCCACCAATCAAAGGAGAGTTACCAACTGGCAAGCTCTGAACAGCTGAGCCTAGACAAGGAGATGAGACCCGTACAACGTCTTGCCCACCATGCTTCTCTTCAGCTCCGAGCGAAGGAAAATCCTTATCAAAACCAGTCCTCAGAAAACTATTGCCAATGCTAGGTCCATGAAGTATACCATTCCCGTTGTAACTACTACTACCACCACCATTTTTCAAGCCCACTGAAAGCCCTCGAGATAAGTGGTCGGCCTGTTTCCTAGTCACCATTGAATGTGATCGTCGCAGTTGGTCCTGATCCCTACCAGTTAAGATATTTCTGAGAGGGAGAGAAGTGTCAAGGTCCCATGGATCCACATAGCTTATCCTATCCTTGTCCCTGCTGCGGTCCTTATCTCTTTGACTCCTATTGAAGTTGAAACTACTATACGGATGCTTAGCAGACCCATTACTAGAGCCCCTCCTGGAATTAGCAGAAGAAGATCGATCCAGAAAAGGAGAATGAACGGAATCAACATCACTTTTGTTCCAAGAGTTCTTATTCCGACTATTATGAGGTAAAGATGCAGAATCTAATCACCCAAAAAAAAAAAAACAGGAAACAGTTAAAATCACCTTATGCAGACAAACCAAACAACAAACTATCAATCAGATGCTATAGGACTCGAGCATACCTGAGTGAGAAGAAGATGATATAAGGAGGTGGTTTGAACTCCCACCACCAGAAGCATGCCCTGAACTTCTCAACCATTCCGGAACTAAAGAGGGTTCACCTTTGTCCATTATGAAAGCCGTACCTCATCAGATAAAAGACAGAAACACACTAACCTTACTTCACCCTCCCACACAAAATTATAAACTCTTTTCTTTTTCTCTTCCCTTGTCACAAAATGAAGCCAGGAGAGGAAATCCAAATCCCTCGGCTTCTCAAACTCAAGATTCAATCTTCAGATGATTAAAAAAAAAAAAAAAAACCTTCTAGACTTCCATCTCTCACGCAGAATGGGTAAAATGACAATTAAAACAACACCCTCATCGGAACCACCCGCCGGTTCAGTGCCTAAGCGACAACTCCAATGATGAAACGAAAACAAGAAACCCTAACACCAACGCGTATGCCTCTCTATTCTCTATTTTATCGGGGACAATCTAAAAAAACAGCCAAAATTATCCCTAACCCGATAAAGCAAGGATGGAGAAAGGCGAGAGAGAGGACACCAAAACCCTAAAAGTCCGGAAGGAGATTGTTCGTCTAAACGCAGGAAACAAGGCGTCTCGTAGATGCAATCGAAGCCAATGGATTTTCACCCACACAAGTCAAATACTGGAAACGCGATAGAGAGAGAGAGAGAGAGAGAGAGAAAGAGGAATTTATGGATTCAGAAGGAGGCAATTAGGGTTTTTGTTTGCGATGGAGGAAGAAAAGAAATTGGTAATTTGTGTGTTCTGTGTTGTTATTTGCGAATTGGCATTGGAGGAACGAAACGTATGAGGAAACAACAGCCTTTTTTCCTCTCTTTACAAATCTAATTTTTATTTTGGTTAATTCTGAATTTCGTTTAATTTGTTAAAATTCTTGTTCGTAGGTTCTGATGGGCGGCCCGGCCCGGCCCATACTCTTCTTATCATGGTATTGTTCACTTTTTTATGGTTTCACCTATGTGAATCATGCATTTATATTCTTATCAACTAAAACCATACTATTATCTGATGACACGCTTACTGAAATCGTTATAATTTGAATTATAACCTCACTATTTCATAATGCTGAGTCAGCTATTTCACAATGCTGATGTGACTTTTCTCACTAAACCGCACGCGATCATTTTCCCTGAACCATCTTTAGTTTCATCTTTAAATCAATCTCGGTTTCACTTTAATCTATTCTCTGGTTATGCTAATAAAACCAGAATATTAGAAAACATTTCCTCATAAATCTCATTCATGTATATTACATTTCCCTTTGTAGTTGTTATATTTTTTAAAATGATAATAAATACTAAATATACTTATCTGTATATTTATAATTACTAAGATTTCCTAATTTCGTGTGGAGAATTTTGATCAAATATACGAAATCGAGTCTTGGGATATTATTTATATTATTTAGTTTTCTTTTATAGTTGCCCTAATTCTTCATGTATAAATGTAAGGCTTCATTCCATCGATTGATTACAAAATTCTTAGTATATTGTATCAATAAATTCAATGATGTCAAGTATTTTTGGCAAAAGATGAACATATTTACCAAATTATTTTGATTAACATCTCTTCAAATTTACAAAAAAATTCACAACTAAAATAGTACACATACAAATCATAAAACATAGCATAAACAAAATTGTTACACATGGAGGTAGAAATCATTCCTCAACATAAATAAGCTTGGACTCTACTTGACATTATTCATTTGTACCACTTTGGACAGAATACTTCGGAAGACTCCCGAAGACTTCATTGGAAGTCTTCTAGCATAAAATACATTGGAAGTCTTCCAAGGGTCTCCTGGGAGTCTTCCAAGGGTCTTCTCAGAAATCTTCCAAATTATGACTCACATCTGAAAAAATCTACATATTCAAAAGCATTCAAATGACTTCAAAACAGAGAAATCTTCAAAAATATTTTTTTTATGCTTAAATAATAAGCAAAACAATCACATTAGGTTGAATCTGTAACTTTTTAGAATCTAATATATAAAATACACAACATACATATCCAAAATTTGTACCACTTTGGGCAGAAGACTTCGGAGGACTTCCTGAAGACTTCCCACGAAGTCTTCAAGCATAAAATGCATTAGAATACTTGCCCAGAAGTCTTCCGAGGAGTTTTCCGAGAGTCTTCTGAGAAGTCTTTCAAAGTCTGTCTCAGATTTGAAAAATCTGCAAATTCAAAGACATTCAAATGGCTTCAAAACAAAGAAAAACGTCAAAAATATAATTTTATGCTTAAATAATAAACAAAATAGTCACATTAGGTTGAATCTATAGATTTTTAGAATCTAATATATAAAACACACAATAATATATATCCAAAATTTATAGATCTACCTTTGAATGAGTAAAAGATGAGAACCATGTAATAAAAAACCTGTAAAAGAAGATAAATTAGTGAGAAGACATAAGAAAAAATGAGAAATGGATTAAAAGTTAGGTGTTTTGATGTTCAAAGAGATTAGAGAGAGGTTGGAGAGTTTTAGAGTGAGAAACATTATATTTTTGTTGCCGCAATTTGAGAGGAAGAAAGAGAATGTGTAAATTTTCATTATATATGGAGATAAAAATTCCGATTAGGTAAAATATTTTCGATACATAAGACTTCTTGGGAAGTCTTCTAGACTCTAAAATCAAATACATGAGAAGACTTCGGGAAGACTCCGATTTAGGCGAAAAATCTAAATTCTACTAAAATTTAGGCGGAAAACCTAAACTCTACTAAAATTTAGGCGGGAAACCAAAATTCTACTAAACTTTAGGCGGAAATATGTCATAAGACTTCCCAAACCATAAACTAATCAAATAACTAACTAAATAGTCAATAACAATTCATTAAACTTAGAATCAACTTATAAAGTGTTTAAATTCAAAAAACTAAACACATGTAGGTCAAACTTTTTTTTTTTTTAAGTTAAGATTCCAAATTCTAAACCTAAATACAAACAATACTATAACATATGTTACTAAACCCTAAACCAAAGTCTTCTCAGAGTATTCCAAACCATATAATTAAATAACTAAGCAAAAAATACTTACTTAAACTTAAAAGAAACACAGAAAATGTTTAAATCAAGTTATTAGATAGTCACTAAACAAATATATGTCAAACTAGAAAAAAAGATAAGACTTCAAAATCTAACCCTAAAAATACCAACAATACTATAACATATGTTACCAAACCCTAAACCAAAGGCTATCATGACTCAATTTACATTCACTCTATGTTAAAAATAATTCAATTTTAGTAAAACTAAATTTTCATCATTTAGAAATGTTTATTAATACATGATTTCAAATTTTTATCTTTCATATTATTTTTTATAAAATTTATTAGTTACTTTTAAGATCTAATACATGAGAAGACTTCCCTTAGAAGACTTTTGGAAGACTTCGATTTAGGCGGGAAACCTAATTTTTTCTAAAATTTAGGCGGGAACCCTAAATTCTACTAAAATTTATGCGGGATATGTCAGAAGACTTCTTGGAAAGTCTTCTGTGAGTTTTCCCGACCCTATAATCAAATAACTAAGCAAAAAAAACACTTCCTTAACCTTTTAAGATATTTAGAAAGTGTTTAAATCAAGTTATCAGAAAATCACTAAACACATATAGGTCAAATTAAAAAAAAGATAAGATTTCAAAATCTAACCCTAAAAATATCAACACACTACAAGAAAAAATCGTTTTGATAGCACTAGAGTATAGCGTTTTTTGTCTTTCTGCTATGGTTGACATACCCCTTAATTTTAGATAGCGTTTGTATATTTGGAAACGCTATGACAAAGTGGTATATTCGGAAACGCTATGATAGTGTATGTTTAATAGCAGAATATAATGAAATGCTATATTTAGCTTTTTGAATCCTCAAACCCTAAACAAGTTTTTAATCCCTAAACTACAAACACAACTTAAAACTCTAATATTCTCATACTATAACTTCAGGTTTTAAATATAAACTCGAAATTTACTCTGTTTAATCTTAATATATAACTTTCAAAACACAAGCCTTGAATCTCCAATCAAACTCTAACAATATAAACCCTAAACCACATACTTTAACATATATCATAGTATAAGAACATTAAACCTCAAACTTTAAATATAATATAATTTCTATAATATATATCTCAAACTATGTATAATATTTCAAATTTATATTATACAATTCAAAAATAAAAATAAAACCATTAAATAAAAAAAAACACAAAAAGATGATTATATTGGAGATTGCTAAGAGCGTTTTACGAGACGGGCGTTTTCAGTCATATTTGGCATTGGGCGGACCTGCGTGGCTTCATCAGCAGATTCGCAGAGATGCACCTTTTATTCACTCGTAGATCTTTTCTGTAAGGTTGAGTGTGTAATGTTGCCTTCTTTGTTTTCCTTTGTTCACATTTTCCCTTTGGGGTTCATTAACTCAATTTGCAGCCGTTAAAAAAAAAGATTATAGATAAATGAACAGATAATTCTTAATAGTTTTATTTTGGGCATTTGATTAGTTTTGATCTAAAGGCTCAAAATCACTCTTTTGTGATCTTCCTCCATTCTTATTGGTCCATTCTTGAAAATTTGGATTAATATTTTTGACCATTGATTATTTGTAATCTAATGGCCAAGAATTCATCTTTTCAGGAGAAACGAAACGCTGCGTTTTGAGAAAAAGCGATTTTGAGAGCGATCGTGACCTAGCTTTTCGTGATGGATTTGGCGAATCCGCCGGGGGATCTAAACCCTCCGGAGGTGAGATCGGCGAGTCTGGGGGTTGGGACCAGTGATTCTATGGACGGGAAAGGCAAGAGTTGGGTTTCGGCGGCGAAGGATAAGAAAAGTGTGAAGAAGTATGTGGTAGAGATATCAATGAAGTATGAGGTAAAGATATCAATGAAGGATGGGAAGCATACGGTTGCGATTCCAAACGAGGTTCTCGTGGATTCAACGCCATTGTGGGATGATTTTGTAGTCGGGAAATTTCTGGATCTTGCTCCTCATATGGCGAAGGTACACATGGTGGTGAATAAGATATGGAGTTATAGAGAGCTAGCTTCGAAAGTGGAGGTCTATGTGGTTAACGCAACGACGATGCGATTCAGGATCTCAAATCCCAAAGCGCGTGAGAAGGTTCTTAAGTGAGGTATGTGGAACATCGCGGGAGTCCTATGGTGGTGACTAAATGGACTCCACAGACAGAGGAAGAGAAACGGGAGAAAAATGTGATTCCAATGTGGGTTCATTTACGGAAGGTTCCTCTGCATATGTACTCTTGGGAGGGCCTTAGTTTCATGACTAGTACTGTTGGTTTTCCTGATAGACTGCTTCCGGAGACGCTGGCGTGCACTAATCTTGAGGTAGCAAAGTCTTCGTGAATGTTGATGTTTTGAAGTCTTTGCCAAAAGAGATTGAGTTTTCTAAGGAGGGGAAGGAGTTCACAGTTGAGTTTCACTATCCCTGGTTGCCAGCAAGATGTAATTTGTGTGAAAAGTGGAGTCATACGGAAAGATTTTGTGTCAAGAATGGTAAAGAAAAGAGGAAGAGTGAAGCTATAGAAGACAATGAAGAAAAAGAGAAGGAGCAGAACTTGGAGGGTTTGAAGGAAGCTTTGTAGGGTGAAATTAGTAATGAAAACAAGAAAGAGACAAATGGGAGTCGGGAAGATTGTCGAGTATCTAATTGGAAGACGGTTTTAGCAGCGAAAGTAGGGAGATCATCACCGGGGCATGCATCTGAAGTTCAGATTTCTGCCTCAAAGTTCTATGTGCTAACTGTGGATGATATAGAAGAAGTTGAGTAAGGAGAGATAGGTGCTGAAGATCAGGAGAACAATGAAGATGAAAATTTGGAGGAAATTGAACAGTTAAGGGTGACAGAAGGTGATCTGTTAGAAGATGATACATTGGAACAGCAGAGTAGGGGCAAAGACAAAGCAGAGATGAAAAAATGGTTAAAAAGAGGGCCGAAGGCTAAAGTTAAGGATGCAAATCCGGCTAAGAGCACAAGGCTTTTTCGGGAAAAAAAAACTGATATGTCGAGCTTCTTCTGGAATGTGAGGGAATTCAACAAATCTTTAAAGCATTATGTAGTCAAGGTGTGGATAGGAAACAAAGAAATGAAATTTGGATGTATTTTGGAAACAAGGGTGAAGGAAAAGAAGGCTGGGAAGATAATAAAGGAGGGTTTTAGGGAGTGGTCTGTGATGACAAATTATGATTGTAGTCCAGGAGGAAGAATTTGGGTTTTTGGAGGGAGTCTGTCAGAATGACTCCTGTTTATAAGTCTGATCAACTGATTACTTGTTCAGTGGGGTTGGAAGGAGAAGAGGATTTTCTGTGTACGTTTGTTTATGCAAAGAATCAGAGTGAGGAAAGGAAAGAGTTGTGGGATGATCTATGCTATCATCATGATTCCGCTATGTTTAAAAATAAAGAATGGGTGATCATGGGTGATTTGAACGAGATATTGGATGGTGAAGAAAATTCAAGGTTTTCAAGTTTGGGAAGAGTTCCTGGAGGTATGAGAGATTTTCAGCGGGTGATACTTCATTGTCGTTTGTCTGATTTGGGATATCAAGGTCCTTTGTTTACTTGGAGTAACAAGCAGGAGGAAGGAATTATTTGTAAGAAGCTTGATAGGGTCTTGATGAATGATGCGGCTCTTCATAGGTTTTCCAATGCTTACTCTATTTTCGAGGCATGGGGATGCTCGGATCACATGCGTTGTAGGATCTAGTTGAAGCCGCCTAAAGAAAAGATTTAAAGACCATTTAAATTTGTAAATGCTATTGGTGCCTTGCCAAGATTTCTTCCTATGATCCAGGAGTTTTGGGCTAATACGGAGGTTCTATTTCATTCTACTTCAGCTTTGTATAGATTTTCGAAGAAACTTAAGAACTTGAAGCCGTTGATAAGGGAATTAGGAAGAGGGGGGTTGGGAAATCTGACTAAAAGAGCAAAGGAGGCACATGAGTTGTTGTGTGAAAAGCAGAAGCAAACTCTCCAAAATCCAAGTGAGGTCGCGGCCCAAGAAGAAGCTGCAGCTTATGAGAAGTGGCTACATGTTGCTAATCTGGAAGAAGACTTTCTCAAGCAACGTTCAAAGTTGCATTGGTTGGATGTGGGTGATCAGAACAATAAAACGTTCTACAATGCTATCAGAACTCGACAAGCTCAGAACATGATTCGAGAGGTAGGATGTGTGGATGGTAATATTGCTACTGATCATCAGGAGATTAAACAAGATGTGGAAAGGTTTTTCTCAGATCTTCTGAATCTGTGTCCTGAAGATTATAAAGGTACTACGATGGAAGAGTTAAGAGAACTTATGGGGTTTAGATGTAGTTTGGAAGATTGTAGTGCATTGGAGGCTGATGTAACAGAGGTGGAGATTCAAAAAGTTCTGTTTGCTATGAAAAATAACAAGTCTCTGGGACCGGATGGCTTCCCATGTGAGTTTTTCAAACTGACTTGGTCAATACTAGGGCGTGATTTTGTTGTGGCTATTCAGTATGTGTTTAAGTTTGGATTTCTTCCCAAATGAGTGAATTCAACGATCTTGGCTCTGATATCTAAGAAGACAGATTCAATGGAGATGAAGGATTATAGACCCATTGCTTGTTGCAATGTACTATACAAGGTAGTATCCAAGATTCTAGCCAACAGATTGAAGAAACTTCTGCCTAGTATCATCAGTGAAAATAAGTCAGCTTTCATTAAAGGGCGACTACTAATGGAAAATGTCTTGCTAGCTTCAGAGATGGTGAAGGACTATCATAAAGGGTCAATTTCCCCGAGGTGCATTATGAAAATCGATATTTCTAAGGCTTTTGACTTTGTTCAGTGGGAATTTGTTCTGAGGGGATTGGAAGCTTTGGGATTTCCTGGAAAATTTATTCACTAGATCAGACTGTGCATCACAAGCCCGTCCTTCTTAGTTCAAGTAAATGGTGAACTTGCTGGATACTTCCAAAGTTTGAGAGGACTTCGTCAGGGCTGCTCTCTTTCCCTGTATCTCTTTGTTCTCTGTATGGATATTCTCTCGACAATTGATAAGGCAGTTTCAGGGATCCAGTTTAAATTTCATCCTAAATGTAGCTCTCTCTCCCTCACACACCTGTGTTTTGCAGATGATTTGATGGTGTTTGTAGAGGGATCAAAAGCGTCTATAGAAGGGGCACTTGCAGTGTTTGAGGAGTTCGCGGTTTGGTCTGGGCTGCAGATAAGTATTGAGAATCTACAATATATATGGCAGGTGTGTCTGATGAAGAGAGGAGTAGGATTCTGTTGAATTTCCCTTTAGCCGAGGGTAATCTTCCTGTAAGATATTTGGGTCTTCCCCTTATGACTCAGGTAATGAGAAAGCAGGACTATCAGCCACTTGTGGAGAAAATAAGAAGTAGAATTAATACTTGGACGAGCAGATTTTTGTCTTATGCTGGGATATTGCAACTGATTAAAGTGGTTATAATGAGCATAGTAAACTTCTGGTCTGCTGCTTTTTGACTGCCAAGACTAGGGATGTTAAAACGGGCTTCAAACCCGCGGGCTCCAACGGGCTCTGTATAAAATTTCTGGCCCGTTACCCGTTTATTTGTATGTAAAACTTTACGGGTCCATACCGGGTTACCTATTAAGGCCCGTTTAATAAATGGGCGGAGTCTGAATATAAAATTTCTGATCCGTTACCCGTTTAGTTTTTTTTTTCTTTTAAAAAAAAAGAGAAAACAACGTCGTTAGGTTTCACTTTACATCTTTCTCAAGCCGTCGCTCTTCTTAGAACGTATCCTCTTCAAGCTCTCTGTCAATCGAATTTGAGAAATCGAGAAAAGTTATATGAATCAAACTTGAGAAATCGAGAAAAGGGTCTCTTCGTTTTCTTCATTAAGCTACGGTAAGTTACTGGTTTTGACATTTGTTTCATCTTCTTCGAGAGCAATCTCTCAAACAACTCTTCCTCTGATTTTGATTCTGGGTTATTGATATGAAGCTTCATTGTATAGGGTCTTTTTGAGTTAGAAAGAAGCATTGCAGCTGGTGTGGACAACCCAAAGACACATTTAGATATTTATTTAGAGGAGCCAAGAGTAAACAGAAAAAATTATCCAAACTTGGATGTCTTAGGTTATTGGAAAGAGAATCATCATAGGCTGAGTGGTTTAGCTGATATGGCGAGGGATTTGCTTACCATCCCTCTTACTACGGTTGCCTCTGAGTCGGCCTTTAGTATTGGAGGTAGAATTTTGACTCCATACCGAAACCGGCTTCTTCCAAAAAATGTTCAAGCTTTGCTTTGTGCTCGCAATTGGCTTAGAGGATTTGCAGAATTTGAAGGTAGTTTTAAAATTTTACACAAACAGACTTGTAGTTAAATGATTCTTGGATTAACTTGCATTTTAAATTGTAGGTACCATCCAAGATACTGATGAGATTGCCACTGAAGATGTCAGAAAAACAGTGAGCAGCTCAAGAGTAGAAAGTTCAAGGTCAGGAGATTCAAACATACAATGAGACAGTGAAGAGGTAACCTTGAGTCCTTGACTGTTACTTACTCGGTTCTTTGATAGAGAATGGTCCAATTCTGATACTTTCATGTCTTGTTAGGTCATGTGTTTGTGGCCTTGACTGTAAACTGTTATGTCTTTTATGTCTTGTTAGGTGTGTAAACTCCTTACGTAATGCTGATATAAATAATGTCATTTCTTTGCTGAGCAATGCTCCATGTAGATGGAGAACTCATTGTTGGTTTGAGACTAAAAGAGGAGGATGAAGTTGGTTTCTATCTTGTTTATCCATAGTTGTTTCTCTATGGTTGGCAGTTTTTTTTTTTCAGACACAAGTTTAATGGCAAAACTGTTTTGTTATCTTTCAATTTATGAGTTTGTTGGTTTGCACTAGAACAGATATTGTCTTGTTTTGTTGTCTTTCACCTTCAAAAACAGTTTTAAAACAGGTTCATTACATGTTATTGTAAAGCTCCAAAATTGTTTGCTTTACTTCAGATTTCAGATTCGTTAAACTTACAAGTTACAAACACATATGCAGAAGTTTAATAAATATTAAAACTGATAAAGGTAAGCATTATGGATTCATTATAAAATAACATCCTTAATCATAAGTTTCTTAGGATTAACATAGCAAAAGAGAGAAACAATAACAAATCTATATTAAAAAAATAACTAAACAGTATTTGGAAAAGAAAAAAACAAACGGGCTCACGGGTATCTCCAATTCAAAGGGGCTCATAATTAAACGGGCTCTAACGGGTTTGCGGTTAAAAGGGCATGCAGTTAACTGGTTTTAAATGGGTATGGTCTAAACGGGCTGGGCCTAAAAGGGTACGGGCTACCCGTATTAACATCCCTAGCCAAGACAATGTGTCAAAGAAGTGGAGCGACTCTGCTCAGCTTTCCTTTGGTCTCGACCAACTCTCAAGACTACTGGTGCTAAAGTTTCATGGAGGGATGTCTGTAAAGAGAAGGATGAAGGTGGTCTGGGTATAAGAGTGCTAAAAGATGTCAATACGGTCTGTGGTTTGAAGCTTATTTGGAGGTTCATGGTGGGGAAATCTTTGTGGAGCAAATGGATAAAGACTAATTTATTGAAAAAGAGAAGCTTCTGGGAAGTGAATATGAAAACCCAAAATAGGTCTTGGATGTGGAGAAAGCTGTTAAAGCTTAGGGAGATAGCAAAGAGTTTTTATAGGAAGGAAGTGGGTAATGGGCGCCATACCTCTTTCTGGTTTGATAACTGGAGTGATCGAGGTGTCATCTACGATCTTTTGGGGGCAAGAGGTTTCATAGATATGGTCATTCGTAGAGAAGCTACTGTCGAAGAAGAAGAAGACATCGGTTGGAGATTCTAAATGATCTTGAAAAGGAGTTGAGAAATATGAGAGATAACATAAGTGGTGATATGGATGATGTGAGTCAGTGGAAGAGGGAGTCGGGTTATAATCTTTCTTTCTCAACGTCAGAGACTTGGAAACTAATACGAGAAATGAAGGAAAAATGTAATTGGGCTCGAAGAGTTTGGTTCTCTCAGGCAACTCAAAGTATACCTTTATGGTTTGGCTGGCAAATTTAGACAGATTGTCTACAATGGACAAAATTGCTCGATGGAATCCAGGGCCTAGGTAGATGAGATCTGTGTGTTATGCAAGAATGCTTGTGAAAACAGGGACCACTTGTTTTTTGAGTGTTCTTATTCAGTCCAGATTTGGCAGAGTCTTGCTAGAGGAATTATGGGGAGTTCTTTCTCAAGCTCTTGGTCTGTAATTATGAACTTGATTGAGGTGGGAGGTAATATGGGAAAGAAGAAGTTATTCTGCCTCCGTTATGCTTTTCAAACTGCAATGTATGCAGTATGGCGTGAGAGAAACAAAGTTAAGCATGGAGAGAATCTGATTCCAGTGAATGTCTTAAAGAAATTGGCTGATAAGGGAGTGAGAAACAAGCTTAGCCTGTTAAGATCTAAGGGAGTGAAGGGAATGGAAGATGCTTTGCAATTTTGGTTTGGTACTCATTTGTGAATACCTTTGGAGTAGTGGCCATTTTTTCTGGGGGTTAAATATAGAGAAAGGAATTAGATAAATGATTGCACTCTTTGTATAAATGTTTTTTTTGAGGAAAAAAATTTAACATTCTCTCAAAAAAAAAATCATCTTTTCATTTTCCTTATTCTAGACTATCGATCTCTTCCTCTGTATCATTCTGTTCATCTCCCTCACTGTCTCAAACGCACACACACACACACATGATTCATGTAACACACATCTCCTTACTCTGTAAGACTCTCCTCAAGCATACACGAATCTGAAGATGGAGTCGAACCCAGCGACCGAAGATCTGAAGATGCTTGACCACCGCCATCTCTCCCTTTCACCACCGTCTCTCTCACCACCACCGGTCACCTCTCTCTCTATTTCTCTTTTGAATCTTGTTTTCTGTTCTCGTTAAAAGTGAGAAAGAAATGGTGATTGTTAGCAGATGTGGTAGTCATTGGGTTTGCGGCTAAGAGGCGATAGAGAAGCTGGTGGTTGTGAGCAGAGGTGGTGGTCATGGGGCTTGCGGCGAGGAGGTGACGGAGAAGCTGGTGGTCGGAGCAGAGTGGTGGTCATGGGGCTTGCAGCGAGGAGGCGACAGAGAAGTTGGTGGCCGTGAGAAGGGGTTGGGGTCATGGGGCTTGCGGCGAGGAACAGAGAAGTTCGTGAGGATGCTTGCTCAAGAAGATTAGGTTTTGATTAGGTTTAATCTATAATCTTATTTGAGAAGTCAGTTTCTTATGTATCGCTTTCACGTTAACTCTCACGATGGTTGATTACACTGATACCCTTAATGAATTAAAAATATTACATTTAAAATACTATTATTTATTATTTATTTATTTTCCTTTTAAAAAAATTCCGAAAATAATACATATAATAAAAAGGAAAATTTTTATAAAGTAAAAGAAAACAAATTGAAAAAAATAGTACATTACATTTAAAAAATATTTTTAAATAACATAAAATATACTTTTGAAGTAATAAAATACTTTCTTTATATCTATATTTTCTTAGATGAAAAATATAAATTTGTTTACAATGTGATTTCATTAAAAACAATTTACACAGATAATCTTGATATTAGAAAAAGAAATATTATTTCTTTTAAAACATAATTTTAAAGAATACAAAAAAAAATCAAAGTAATAGAAATATTTTTATATATCTCTCTATTTTCTTAGATTATTACATAAAATAATTAAGTAACATATAAACTGATATATGTTTAATTGACTAAAAATAGTTTATAATTAGTATTATTGAAATGTTTTATTTATTTTTTATATATTTAGTTGACTATAATATCTTTCAATAACAGCAAAAAATATTGATAATTTCCAAATAAAATAACAATTTTGAATACTGCTTGTTTTTAAGAAATATTAAAAAATAAACTAAAAATAAATTTGAAAAATAAAGATTGTTTGATCAAATAGTTACAAAATAATTTAACGAGGTAGATATATTATTTTGTATCATTATTAATGTTATTTGTTTTCTTAATATTAAATTTGTTTTTAAATTTTAAGTTTTTATGTTTGTGGATCTTACTAGAACTATAATCAAAATACCAAAGCAAATCTGAATTATCATTTTAAAGATTATTTAAAATAAATTTCAGTTTTCATTCAATAAATCAAAGGTATAAAGTTATTTACAATTTATTAAATATTTTAATTATTGTAAATATTGATATGTGTTCATGAACTTCCAAAAATATTTCAGCTATTTATGCATGTAACTTTCTATTGATCATCGCTTTATTTTCTACTATTTTTAAAAAAACATCAACATATAATTTTATATATATTATCTAAATACATGCTCATTTAAACGATAAATAAATTTGATTTGATTTGAATTAAATATTATTGAAATAATTATACTTCGTTTTTAATTTGAAAGAATATATGTAACTCAATATATTCACAAAATGAGTGACTCGACTAATCCAACTTATACCTAAAATCATAGATTTAACTACTATAAGAATATTTAATTTTATAAAAATAGTAATTTATTTTATAAATATAAATCATAGGACAACTCAAAATATATTAAAAATAAAAATAAAATATTAACCATTGTTACAATTTAGTTCTTTTGTAAAATTTATATATATGCATGAGATTTTAGAATGTTATCGTTATATTAATTTATGTAATTTGAAATCAGACACTTTAGTTTTATTGTAAGCACAATATATCTTAAGTTATACATAATCTTTATAAAATATATTTACATATCTAAGACAACAACCACCTAAATGCAAATAAGAAATTAATCAAAATTTTAATATTTAGAATAAAAAATATTACAGTTGAATTCAGAGATGCGATCCAATTTACCCAAATGATAATTAAATCGACTGTAAAAACAACAAAACCGATTAGATATAACATATATAAAATCATATGTATAATTAAAGTAATATAATATTATTAATATAAATGATGCATACAAATTATAAATTAATTTAAAATTAAAAGTAAATAGCATTCAATTATTATTGTATATTTACTTTAAAAATATTTATATCCGTGCATGAGCACGGGAATATCACCTAATTAAAATTAGGTTAGATTAGATTTAATGTTTAAAACATTTGGTTTAGTGTTAAGTGTAAACAGATTCTTATCTTCTATCATATGTAATTTATAATGTTTAATAAAAAAATAATTTATTATGTTTTTTAATTATTAAACCAACAAATAAATAATTTTAAAATAAATAATTCTAAAATAAATAAATTTAATGTAAATAATAACGATAAAGACACGCTATTAAAAAATATTTAATTGCATACAGAAAAACGCTATAATATATAACAATAAGATAGCAATGCAAAAAACCGCTATATAATGTGTTTGACCTACTATGACGGGCATGATATAACGCTTCATAAACCGCTATCGTATCGTTAGATATCGTTTTCCGTCTGCTAAGAAAAGTCGTTTTTCGTGTAGTGACAATACTGTAACATATGTTACCAAACCCTAAACCAAGGACTATCTAATCTATTAAAATAGGAGTACAAATTTGAATTACCCCTTAAACTTACAACTTATTTACAATCATATACCACTGAAATAAATAATAAATCTAATGTTAACTATTTATTGTATTTTCCTTATTTATTTAAAATTAAAACTATTACTTCCTATAATCTAGCTAACCAAACAGTTACCATATATTGATACTCTTGCAATCAATTAAAGATAAATTTCTATTATTGTTATTGTTTTTATGTTGTAATTAAATATACTCCTAATTTTTATTGTAAAATATTGACAAACACACACATTCTCTTTATTTAAATCCAGTGTAACAATGTAAAACGTTAGATACTTGAAGAATGAGTAATGGTTATTTACGTTGTTGTTGTTTTAGTACACTCAGTCTCATGCACTTAATCATGATGATGATTTGAATTTTTGTGGAAATATATCGTAACTATATGTAATTTGACATATGCAGTAATAATAATTATTATGCAGTTGAATAGAGAAAAACACAATATTATTTTAAAACTACATACTTGTATTTTTTCATTATTTATTAGTAATAAATTTAGGTATCTATTTAATAAATTTAGAATATAATATTGTTTGAAAGCTATGTAGTTATATTTTTCATTATTTATTAGTAATAAATTTAGGTATTTATTAAATACGTTGTTTGAAAGCTATGTATTAATAATAATTTAGAAAACAATATTGTAAATATATTAGACATATGCACTAATAACAATTATTAAGCAGTTGAATAGAGAAAAATACAATATTATTTAAAAAACTACATACTATATTTTTCATTATTTATTAGTAATAAATTTAGGTATTTATTAAATACGTTGTTTGAAAGCTATGTAGTAATAATAATTTAGAATACAATATTGTAAATATATTAGACATATGCACTAATAATAATTATTATGCAGTTGAAGAGAGAAAAATACAATATTATATAAAAAACTACATACTTATATTTTTCATTATTTATTAGTAATAAATTTAGGTATTTATTAAATACGTTGTTTGAAAGCTATGTAGTAATAATAATTTAGAATACAATATTGTAAATATATTAGACATATGCACTAATAATAATTATTATGCAGTTGAAGAGAGAAAAATACAATATTATATAAAAAACTACATACTTATATTTTTCATTATTTATTAGTAATAAATTTAGGTATTTATTAAATACGTTGTTTGAAAGCTATGTAGTAATAATAATTTAGAATACAATATTGTAAATATATTAGACATATGCACTAATAATAATTATTATGCAGTTGAATAGAGAAAAATACAATATTTTATTAAAACTACGTACTTATATTTTTCATTATTTATTAGTAATAAATTTAGGTATCTATTTAATAAATTTAGAATACAATATCCAAATAACTAATGTATCTAAAACTTTAAATATTTGTACAAAAAATAACCATATTATTCGAGTCGGTTGATATATTTTGTATCCAAACTAAAAATACCTAAAAATAATCAAATAATCAAAAGTAATCATATTATCCGTTTTGGTATGGATTCGATTATGATGTATAGAAACCTAAAATATTCAAATAACCAATATACATTTAGTTATATAGTGATACATCTAAAATATATGATACTAATTATGAAAAATAAATATCAATTTTAAATTAAAAATAATCAAAACCCGCACGGATGTGCGGGTCAAGCTCTAGTTATGAGTTAATATACATTCACTCATCTATGTTGAAAATAATTCAATTTTAGTAAAACTAAATTTACATCATTTAGAAATATTTATTATTACATGATTTCAATTTTTTCCCATCAAAATATTTTTATAAAAAATTTAAATTATTTTAAAGATCTACTGAACGAAAAGACTTACAAAGAAGTCTTCTCTGAGAAATCTTCTCTGAGAAAACTTCTTTGTAAATCTTCTCACTCGGAGGGTTATAATAGTAAAACTCAATACGGATTTTTTGTTTAGTCTTAAGAATGTTGTTGTAATTTCACTAGTCTTTTGGGTTACCTTTTTAGTTGATTGAATTTGGGATACACTTTTGTATTCAAACTCAAATTTTGAGTCATTTTTGGCAATTTTACTTTAAAACATACTCCAAACCCATATAATAGACTCTAAAACATCTATATACCATGGCTAAAAACTGGTAAAATCCATGGTATATCATATATTCATCACAATCCATACGTTAAAAACTTCTATAAAAATATAAGGGAAAGAAGAACCATGACTTCGTATCGACTTTCAGATATGAGCTTAGAATTTTCAGATTTTGAAATTTGGGCTAAATTTTGAGAGTTTGGGAAACGGATTGATATGCGAAAACGTCTGACGTACATCTCATCATTGCTGATCAAGATGTAAGTTTCGAATTTTGATTTATACTAGCACTTACAAATAGTAATTTACATTATTATTAGATCCTAGTATCGTATTTTTCAAATAATTTCCGTATACACAAAGAGATGTAGAATCGAAGCAACTATCCCAAAAAAATATTTCCAAAAGTATGAGGTTCTTCGTCACACAGAGGATGAATGGAGAGTGATCCATAAATTTAATGTGGTTCCTAATGATAGAGATACAAGAATTTTATTCTTATTTTTTTTTCTTTCGATAAAGTGTAGGGGAATAATGGGGTCATCGGTAATGTACCTAACCCTCGCTTCCAGCAATGTGTGATCATTTGATTAGAGTAGAATAATGGGGTCGCAGGAAACATTCCTACCCCGCTAAACCGCAAGAAATCATCTCAATCTTTTCTTTTTCTATAGATTCTGAAGAGAGAGAGATTGGGAGACCAAAAATATACAGACTAATCTGATTCAGTGTATACCAAGCCCCAAGACAAGCAAATTAATTTCAATTAGGTTGAAGGTCAGCTTCAGTTCCTTCAAACATTCTCAGCAAGTTTGGATATGACTGGCAGGTGATCCACTTTGGTATCTCTAGTACACTCTGCAGTCGGTAAATCTAAGAATGGTGCTAGAGAGTGATTAGATAATAAGTAAAAATTGAAAAACGTTCATCATCCCCTTCTTGACTCTATAAAACAATTTGAAAAACATCATAACAAAAACTCAAAATAAACCATATGTAAACATTTAACATGATTTTGTGAGTATACATGCTTCCTGCGATGAGCGTCGAGCGACACAGTTAAGTGTCGGTTGATGCTTGGTAGTGCGGTGTCGATCAATGTTGGCTTACCGTCAGTCGATGTTGGTCCTCAACTCATGAAACACTAGTTTTTTTTATTTTCGCGCTGAACAGTGTCAAAGCTACAGTGACATTCGACACTTGCTACATTGTCGTTCGACACTGGTCATCAAATTTTTCCTGAAATGAATAAACGCGAAAAATCAGTATAAAATGAAAATTAAATAATTGAAACTAACAGTGGGTTGCCTCCCACTTAGCGTTTATTGTCATTCATTAGCTTTACTTATGGAGATCTCTAATTCAGTCTGGATGAGAATGAGAACTTGCTCCAAAACAAGTTTCAATGTCTATTCTTTTCAGTTTCAGCATACTGCTCGTGACAGCCTTCATAGACTCTTTTCCTTTGTCTATCATCTCAACAATAAGGAGTGCTCAAAGCTTTGCAAATGGCTGTGTGAAACATCTGTTGCGCACTCTGTATTTCCTGACACCATCTGAGAAGTGAGGAATCAATGACAACTTAGGACCGGCCTTGGTCCTTTTTCTCTTCTTCCAATTTTTCTTCTTCTTTCCCCAGACTTATCTGTCTCGCGAGGGTGCCTCCATCAAAAATATTTCGATACACTTCAAACTCCTTCTGCTCTGATACGCATCTGGTGTCAACCGACGATGAAGTGGTAGTGTCGATCGATATTGTTTTTGTTGGGATGTTGCCGATGTCACTTCTATATCTCAACCCTCTCTTAGAAGCTACTGCATACATATAATCATCAAATAACCCATGGTAGGAACCCAAATGCACACTTCTATCTGGTGGGATAGGAAATTCAACTTCAAATACAACGCATGAGACCACAAACTTCACAGAGTCATGTATCCTCTTCACTCTTTTGTGAAACCCAGCAGCTTCTTCTGCGCAGATATGTGGTCTCAAATGTTCATGGACAGCATGGTGTGAGACCTCGCACTTGTGCATTCTCTCCTCAACATGTTCCAGCTCAACTAAGTGCCCTAGCAGCTCGTCCAACGATGGGTGTCGATCGATGCAATTGGGTGGGTGCCGATCGACGATGTCGGGTGGGTATCTATTGACGATATCGGGTGGGTGGCTATTGATGCTAGCTTTTGATGAAGTCTCCAGATCTTTTCCCGAAGTGTGTTGATTGTCATAAAGCTTTATCTCCAAGTCCTGACCCAAATTTTCAGGTTGTTCTTCATCCTCTAGCTCCAAGAAATCTTCCACGGTGATCTCTTTGTCTACATCTAGGGCAAGATAGCCGCTTGATATATTTGTGCCTCTATTGTCGAGTATGCAATGTCCTGAGGACAACTCGATCTTTCAGGGATTTCAAGAGGTGTTGATCGACAATAGGAATTTGTGTCGATCGATACTGAGTTCGGGTCACCAATATCAGCTTCGTCTTCGTCTGCTCCGCTCAGCTCCCTAAATCCATGTTGTTCATAACTCTTTGCCATAATGTAGTCGACCAGCTGTCTCGGAATCTGATCTTCCCTCTTTATCTGCCAACCTTCAATGAGCATGCCCCACTTATCATTTATCTCCCTTTCTCGAGCTGCTGCAGCATCATATATAAATTCGTAGAGGAAGACTCTCTCAATGTCCTCCCAGTAGGTTAGAGATCCTGGTTGATGTTGACTGAACCAGTTAAATGCGTCCCCAAAAAGAGAGTAGGGGAAAATCTTGCAGAGAGTATGGTATTCAAAAATTTCATTATGCTCACTCCTTTAGACTAGATCCTTAAGTTCTTCAATGTGGTTCATGGGATCCTCATGAGGAAGACCTTGAAAGGGATCCTCACCTAGCCCATCGTACCATTCACGACTCAGTTCAAAGTCATTCATCTCAACAACAACAATCACATAAGGTATTACAGCCCCATGTGCATGAATCAATTATCCTGCACTGTTACGAGTGTGACCTTCTTCGTCTCGTAACATCTCATTCTTATCAGCGTTAAGTGTGACCACTTCGACTTTCTATGTCTCCCCACAAGTGGTGTCGATCGACACTTGATAAATAGTATCGTTCGTCACCGGATGAACATTGTTGAGATTAACAATGTCGTTCGACACGAGATGAACGGTGTTGTTCGACGCGGGATGAACAGTGTCATTCAACATGGGATGAACACTGTCACTCGACACTTGGATTTCTACGCTGTCAATCGCTGCTTGGAGGGTGTCGACTGCCCTCATAGACTTATGGATCACACGTTCTAAATCCAATGGCTCTACAAGTAAGAGCCTTATCCCCTCGTTGCTTCTGGTACTTATATGGATATACCTGAAACACAAGAAATTTTTTTGATGTAAATAAACTAAAAATATAAACCTAGACGAAATCACACCAATTGACTCTAATGGCGATCTAATGCTCCCCAATAACGGCACCAATTTGATATGCTCAAATTAACCTTCAAGCTACTCTTTCAAATAAGAGGTTAATTTTAGTACTTGAGGATCGAATCCACATGAAGCGTAGGCACACAATAGACTTGAGATAGAAAGATTAAGCTAGGCAATAAATAATATAAAGGAATCAAATCAATAAATAAATAGAGGATAGTTTGTAACGAATGGGATTAGGTTGAATAGAAATCATATATAAAACCAATGGAGTTCCAACCAATCTCTGAAGGAGAATTGATCTTCTCTCCTAACCTAAGAGAAACAATAAAATAGAGAATACAAAGCTTAGGTAGCATAGCCGTCAACAATAACTAAGGAAACAATATAAATTAGGTATCAAAACGTGTGTGGGCATTCTGATAATGTGTGGTGAGTTATGGACCTTAGTCGGTCATAAAATATACTCGTCTTGTCTTCTGGCATCAGTGTCGTTCACCCCAAGGTATTAGTGTCGATCGACACTTTCTCATATCCTCGACAGCTTCCTCTCGCGAGTCAGGCGTACCACTCTTCAGTAAATCAAACATAACTCTTCAGTAAATCAAACATAACTTTAGATCTAAAGGGGAAGTTGTCATATTCCCAAACAGGAAAACTAAGATCACCTGATTTGAAAAAAGTGGGATAACTTCTTCATTCTAACTCCTATGAGGTTTATTCAACTTTCTGGTGATTCTCCACTATTTTATGTATCTAAATACAGCTTATTACATCGTGATTCATCCTGATTTGATTAAAATGATGAAGAAGCTTTCATATTCCCACACAGAAACACTAGGATCACCTGATTTGAAAGTGGGATAACTGCTTCATTCTAACTCCAATGAGATTTATTCAACTTCCTGGTGATTCTCCACTACTTTATGTATCCAAAAACTGCTTATTACATCGTGATTCATCCTGGTTTGATTAAAATGACGAAAAGGTTTTCGTATTCTCAAACAGAAAAACTAGGATCACCTGATTTGAAAGTGGGATAACTTATTCATCCTAACTTCTATGAGATTTATTCAACTTCCTGGTGATTCTCCACTACTTTATGTATCCAAAAACAGCTTATAAAATCGCGATTCATCCTGTTTGATTAGAATGACGAAGAATTTGTCATATTATCAAACGGAAAAATTGGGATCACCTTATTTGAAAGTGGGACAACTTCTTCATCTTAATTCCTATGAGATTTATTTAACTTCATGGTGATTCTTCACTACTTTATGTACCCAAATACATCTTATTAAATCGCGATTCATCTTTGTTTGATTTGAATGACGAAGAAGTTGTAATATCCCCAAACATGAAAACTAGGATCACCTAATTTGAAAGTGGGATAACTTATTCATCCTAACTCCTGTTAGATTTATTCAACTTCCTGGCGATTCTCCACTACTTGATGTATTAAAATACAACTTCTTACATCGCGATTCATCCAGGTTTGATTAGAATGACGAAGAAGTTGTCACATTCCCAAAAAGGAAAACTTGGATCACCTGATTTAAAAATGGGATAACTTCTTCATCCTAACTCCTATGAGATTTATTCAACTTCCTGGTGATTCTCCACTACTTTATGTATCCAAAAACAGCTTATAAAATCGCGATTCATCCTGTTTGATTAGAATGACGGTTTCATATTCCCACACAGGAAAACTAGGATCACCTGATTTGAAAGTGGGATAACTTCTTCATTCTTACTCCAATGAGATTTATTCAACTTCCTGGTGATTCTTCACTACTTCATGTATCCAAATACAGCTTATCGCATCGTGATTCATCCTGGTTTGATTAAAATGACGAAAAGGTTTTCGTATTCTCAAACAGAAAAACTAGGATCACCTGATTTGAAAGTGGGATAACTTATTCATCCTAACTTCTATGAGATTTATTCAACTTCCTGGTGATTCTCCACTACTTTATGTATCCAAAAACAGCTTATAAAATCGCGATTCATCCTGTTTGATTAGAATGACGAAGAATTTGTCATATTATCAAACGGAAAAATTGGGATCACCTTATTTGAAAGTGGGACAACTTCTTCATCTTAATTCCTATGAGATTTATTTAACTTCATGGTGATTCTTCACTACTTTATGTACCCAAATACATCTTATTAAATCGCGATTCATCTTTGTTTGATTTGAATGACGAAGAAGTTGTAATATCCCCAAACATGAAAACTAGGATCACCTAATTTGAAAGTGGGATAACTTATTCATCCTAACTCCTGTTAGATTTATTCAACTTCCTGGCGATTCTCCACTACTTGATGTATTAAAATACAACTTCTTACATCGCGATTCATCCAGGTTTGATTAGAATGACGAAGAAGTTGTCACATTCCCAAAAAGGAAAACTTGGATCACCTGATTTAAAAATGGGATAACTTCTTCATCCTAACTCCTATTAGATTTATTCAACTTCTTGGTGATTCTCCACTACTTTATATATCCAAATACCGCTTCTTACATCGCGATTTATCCTGGTTTGATTCGAACGACGAATAAGGTTTCATATTCCCACACAGGAAAACTAGGATCACCTGATTTGAAAGTGGGATAACTTCTTCATTCTTACTCCAATGAGATTTATTCAACTTCCTGGTGATTCTTCACTACTTCATGTATCCAAATACAGCTTATTGCATCGTGATTCATCCTGGTTTGATTAAAATGACGAAAAGGTTTTCATATTCCCAAACAGAAAAACTAGGATCACCAGATTTGAAACTGGGATAACTTATTCATCCTAACTTCTATGAGATTTAATCAACTTCCTGGTGATTCTCCACTACTTTATGTATCCAAAAACAGTTTGTTAAATCGCGATTCATCCTGGTTTGATTAGAATGATGAAGAAGTTGTAATATTCTCACACAGAAAAATTGGGATCACCTGATTTGAAAGTGGGATAACTTCTTCATCCTAACTCTTATGAGATTTATTCAAGTTCCTAGTGATTATCCACTACTTTATTTAGCCAAATACAACTTGTTACAACGCTATTCATCCTGGTTAGATTAGAATGACGAAGAAGTTGTCATATTCCCAAATGGGTAAACTGGGATCACCTGATTTGAAAGTGGGATAACTTCTTCATCCTAACTCTTATGAGATTTATTCAAGTTCCTAGTGATTATCCACTACTTTATTTAGCCAAATACAACTTGTTACAACGCTATTCATCCTGGTTAGATTAGAATGACGAAGAAGTTGTCATATTCCCAAATGGGTAAACTGGGATCACCTGATTTGAAAGTGGGATAACTTCTTCATCCTAACTCCTACGGGATATATTAAACTTCCTGGTGATTCTCCACTACTTTATATATCAAAATCAATCTTCTGACATCGTGATTCATCCAGGTTTGATTATAATGACGAAGAAGTTTGAATATTCCCAAACAGGAAAACTGAGATTATCTGATTTGAAAAGTGGGGTAACTTCTTCATCCTAACTCCAATCAGATTTAATCAACTTACGAGTGATTCTCCACTACTTTATATGTCCAAATCAATCTTCTTACACCGCGATTCATCTAAGTTTGATTAGAAAGACGAAGAAGTTGTCATATTCCAAAACAGGAAAACTAGGATCACCTGATTTGAAATTGAGATAACTTATTCATCCTAACTCCTATTAGATTTATTCAATTTCCTGGGATTTTCCACCACTTTATGTATCCAAATACAACTTCTTACATTGCGTTTCATTATGGTTTGATTCGAAGGACGAAAAATTTGTCATATTCCCAAACATGGAAATTTGATCACTTGATTTGAAAGTGAGATAACATCTTCATCCTAACTCAATTGAGATTTATTCAACTTTCTGGTGATTCCCAACTATTTTAAGTATCTGAATCAAGCCACTTACATCGCGATTCATCCAGGTTTGATTAGAATGACGAAGAAGTTGTCACATTCCCAAAAAGGAAAACTGGGATTACCTGATTTGAAAGTGAGATAACTTCTTCATCCTGACTCCTATTAGATTTATTCAACTTCTTGGTGATTCTTCACTACTTTATATATCCAAATACAGCTTCTTACATCGCGATTTCTCCTGGTTTGATTCGAACGACGAATAAGTTATCATATTCCCATAGAGGAAAACTAGGATCACTTGATTTGAAAGTGAGATAACTTCTTCGTCCAAACTTCTATGAGATTTATTCAACCTCCTAGTGATTCTCCACTACTTTATGTATCCAAATACAGCTTATTACATGAAGATTCATTCTGGTTTAATTAAAATGACGAAGAAGTTTTCATATTATCAAACAGAAAAACTAGGATCACCTGATTTGAAAGTGGGATAACTTTTTCATCATAACTTCTACGATATGTATTCAACTTCCTGGTGATTCTCCACTACCTTATGTATCCAAAAACAACTTATTAAATCGCGATTCATCCTAGTTTGATTAGAATGACGAAGAAGTTGGCATATTCCCACACAGAAAAATTGGGATCACCTGATTTGAAAGTGTGATAACTTCTTCATTCTAACTCCTATGAAATTTATTCAATTTCTTAGTTATTCTCCACTACTTTTTATGTATCCCATTACAGCTTCTTACATCGCGATTTATCCTGGTTACATTAGAATGACGAAGAAGTTGTCATATTCCCAAACGGGAAAACATGGATCACCTGATTTGAAAGTGGAATAACTTCTTCATCCTAATCCTATGAGATTTATTCAACTTCCTGGTGATTCTCCACTACTTTATGTATCCAAAAATAGCTTATTACATCGCAATTTATCCTGGTTTGATTAGAATGACGAAGAAGTTGTCATATTTCCAAACAGAAAAATTGGGATCACCTGATTTGAAAGTGGAATAACTTTTTAATCCTAACTCCTATGAGATTTATGCAAGTTCCTAGTGATTCTCCACTACTTTATGTATCCAAATACAACTTCTTACATCGCGATTCATCCTGTTTAGATTAGAATGACGAAAAAATTGTCATATTCCCAAACGGGAAAACTGGGATCACCTGATTTGAAAGTGGGATTACTTCTTCATCCTAACTCCTATGAGATTTATTCAACTTCCTAGTGATTGTCCACTACTTTATATATCCAAATCGAGCTTCTTACATAGCGATTCATACAAGTTTGATTAAAACGGCAAAAAGTTGTCATACTCCCAAACAGGAAAATTGGGATCACCTTATTTGAAAATGGGACAACTTCTTCATCCGAATTCCTATGAGACTTATTTAATTTCATGGTGATTCTCCACTACTTTATGTATCCAAATACAACTTATTAAATTACGATTTATCTTGGTTTGATTAGAATGAAGAAGTTGTAATATTCCCAAACATGAAAACAAGGATCACCTGATTTGAAAGTGGGATAACTAATTCATCCTAACTCCTATGAGATTTATTAAACTTCCTGGTGATTCTCCACTACTTTATGTATCCAAATCAAGCTTCTTACAAAGTGATTCATCCTGGTTTGATTAGAATGACGAAGAAGTTGTCATATTCCTTAACAGGAAAACTAAGATCACCTGATTTGAAAGTGGGATAACTTCTTCATCCTAACTCCTATGAGATTTATTAAACTTCCTGGTGATTCTCCACTACTTTATAAATCCGAATCAATCTTCTTACATCGCGATTCAACATGGTTTGATTAGAATGACGAAGAAGTTTGAATATTCCCAAACGGCAAAAACTAAGATTATCTGATTTGAAAGTGGGATAACTTCTTCATCCTAACTCCAATGAGATTTAATCAACTTCTTAATGATTCTCCACTACTTTATATATCCAAATCAGTCATCTTACACCGCGATTCATCTAAGTTTGATTAGAAAGATGAATAAGTTGTCATATTCCCAAACAGGAAAACTGGGATCACCTGATTTGAAATTGAGATAACCTCTTCATCCTAACTTCTATTAGATTTATTCAACTTCTTGGGATTCTCCACTACTTTATGTATCCAAATACAGCTTCTTATATCGCGATTCATTCTGGTTTGATTAGAATTATGAAGAAGTTGTCATATTCCCTAATAGGAAAACTGGGATCACCTTATTTGAAAGTGGGATAACTTCTTCATCCTAATCCTATGAGATTTATTCAACTTCCTAGTTATTTTCCACTACTGTATATATCCAAATAGAGCTTCTTACATCAAGATTCATACAAATTTGTTAGAAAGGCAAAAAAGTTGTCATACTCCCAAACAGGAAAATTGGGATCACCTTATTTGAAAGTGGGACAACTTCTTTATCCTAATTCCTATGAGACTTATTTAACTTCATGGTGGTTCTTCACTACTGTATGTATCCAAATACAGGTTATTAAATTGCGATTCATCTTGGTTTGATTAGAATGACGAAGAAGTTGTAATATTCCCAAATATGAAAACAAGGATCACCTGATTTGAAAGTGGGATAACTTATTCTTCTAACTCCTATTTGATTTATTCTACCTCCTGGTGATTCTCCACTACTTTATGTATCAAAATACAGCTTCTTACATCGTGATTCTTCCTGGTTTGACTCGAAGGACGAAGAAGTTATCATATTCCCAAACAAGAAAACTAGGATCACCTGATTTGAAAAAAGTGGGATAACTTCTTCATTCTAACTCCTATGAGGTTTATTCAACTTTCTGGTGATTCTCCCCTATTTTATGTATCTAAATACAGCTTATTACATCGCGATTCATCCTGATTTGATTAAAATGATGAAGAAGTTTTCATATTCCCATACAGAAAAACTAGGATCACCTGATTTAAAAGTGGGATAACTGCTTCATTCTAACTCCAATGAGATTTGTTCAACTTCCTGGTGATTCTCCACTACTTTATGTATCGAAATACATCTTAATACATCGTGATTCATCCTGGTTTGATTAAAATGACGAAAAAGTTATCGTATTCTCAAACAGAAAAACTAGGATCACCTGATTTGAAAGTGAGATAACTTATTCATCTTAACTTCTATGAGATTTATTAAACTTCCTGGTGATTCTCCACTAATTTATGTATCCAAAAACAGCTTATTAAATCGCGATTCATCCTGTTTGATTAAAATGACGAAGAATTTGTCATATTCCCAAACAGAAAAATTGGGATCACCTTATTTGAAAGTGGAACAACTTCTTCATCTTAATTCCTATGAGATTAATTCAACTTCATGGTGATTCTTCACTACTTTATGTACACAAATACATCTTATTAAATCGCGATTCATCTTTGTTTGATGTGAATGACGAAGAAGTTGTAATATTTTCAAACATGAAAACTAGGATCACCTGATTTGAAGGGGGATAACTTTTTCATCCCAACTCCTGTTAGATTTATTCAACTTCCTGGCGATTCTCCACTACTTTATGTATCAAAATACAACTTCTTACATCGCGATTCATCCAGGTTTGATTAGAATGACGAAGAAGTTATCACATTCCCAAAAAAGGAAAACTGGGATCACCTAATTTGAAAATGGGATAACTTCTTCATCCTAACTCCTATTAGATTTATTCAACTTCTTGGTGATTCTCCACTACTTTATATATCCATATACAACTTCTTACACCGCGATTTATCCTGGTTTGATTCGAACGACGAATAAGTTGTCATATTCCCACACAGGAAAACTAGGATCACCTCATTTGAAAGTGGGATAACTTCTTCATTCTAACTCCAATGAGATTTATTCCACTTCCTGGTTTCTTCACTACTTTATGCATCCAAATACAACTTATTACATCGTGATTCATCCTGGTTTGATTAAAATGACGAAAAGGTTTTTATATTCCCAAACAGAAAAACTAGGATAACCATATTTGAAACTGGGATAACTTATTCATCCTAACTTCTATGAGATTTATTCAACTTCCTAGTGATTCTCCAGTACTTTATGTATCCAAAAACAGCTTGTTAAATCGCGATTCATCCTGGTTTGATTAGAATGACGAAGAAGTTGTCATATTCTCAAACATAAAAATTGGGATCTCCTGATTTGAAAGTGAGATAACTTCTTCATCCTAACTCCTATGAGATTTATTCAAGTTCCTAGTGATTATCCATTACTTTATTTAGCCAAATACAACTTCTTACAACGCTATTCATCCTGGCTAGATTAGAATGACGAAGAAGTTGTCATATTCCCAAACGGGAAAACTGGGATCACCTGATTTGAAAGTGAGATAACTTCTTCATCCTAACTCCTATGAGATTTATTCAAGTTCCTAGTGATTATCCATTACTTTATTTAGCCAAATACAACTTCTTACAACGCTATTCATCCTGGCTAGATTAGAATGACGAAGAAGTTGTCATATTCTCAAACATAAAAATTGGGATCACCTGATTTGAAAGTGAGATAACTTCTTCATCCTAACTCCTATGAGATTTATTCAAGTTCCTAGTGATTATCCATTACTTTATTTAGCCAAATACAACTTCTTACAACGCTATTCATCCTGGCTAGATTAGAATGACGAAGAAGTTGTCATATTCCCAAACGGGAAAACTGGGATCACCTAATTTGAAAGTGGGATAACTTGTTCATCCTAACTCCTACGAGATTTATTAAACTTCTTGGTGATTCTCCACTACTTTATATATCAAAATCAATCTTCTCACATCGCGATTCATCCAAGTTTGATTAGAATGACGAAGAAGTTTGAATATTCCCAAACAGGAAAACTGGGATTATCTGATTTGAAAAGTGGGGTACCTTGTTCATCCTAACTCCAATCAGATTTAATCAACTTCCTAGTGATTCTCCACTACTTTATATATCAAAATCAATCTTCTCACATCGCGATTCATCCAAGTTTGATTAGAATGACGAAGAAGTTTGAATATTCCCAAACAGGAAAACTGGGATTATCTGATTTGAAAAGTGGGGTACCTTGTTCATCCTAACTCCAATCAGATTTAATCAACTTCCTAGTGATTCTCCACTACTTTATATGTCCAAATCAATCTTCTTACACCGCGATTCATCTAAGTTTGATTAAAAAGATGAAGAAGTTGTCATATTCCCAAACAGGAAAATTGGGATCACCTGACTTGAAATTGAGATAACTTATTCCTAACTTCTATTAGATTTATTCAACTTCGTATTTTCCACAACTTTATGTATCCAAATACAGCTTCTTACATTGCGTTTCATTATGGTTTGATTCAAAGGACGAAAAATTTGTCATATTCCTAAACATGGAAATTAGATCACCTGATTTGAAAGTGGGATAACATCTTCATCCTAACTCAATTGAGATTTATTCAACTTTCTGGTGATTCTCAACTATTTTATGTATCTGAATGAAGCCACTTACATCACGATTCATCCAGGTTTGATTAGAATGACGAAGAAGTTGTCACATTCCCAAAAAGGAAAACTAGGATCAGCTGATTTGATAGTGGGATAACTTCTTCATCCTAACTCCTATTAGATTTATTCAACTTCCAGGTGATTCTCCACTACTTTATATATCCAAATACAGCTTCTTACATCGCGATTTATCCTGGTTTGATTCGAACGACGAATAAGTTATCATATTCCCACACAGGAAAACTAGGATCACCTGATTTGAAAGTGGGATAACTTCTTCATCCAAACTTCTATGAGATTTATTCAACTTCCTGGTGATTCTCCACTACTTTATGTATCAAATACAACTTATTACATCAAAATTCATCCTGGTATAATTAAAATGACGAAGAAGTTTTCATCTTATCAAACAGAAAAACTAGGATCACCTGATTTGAAAGTGGGATAATTTATTCATCCTAACTTCTATGATTTTTGTTCAACTTCCTGGTGATTCTCCACTACTTTATGTATCCAAAACAGCTTATTAAATTGCGATTCATCCTAGTTTGATTAGAATGACGAAGAAGTTTTCATATTCCCAAACAGGAAAACTGGGATCACCTGATTTGAAAGTGGGATAATTTATTCATCCTAACTTCTATGATTTTTGTTCAACTTCCTGGTGATTCTCCACTACTTTATGTATCCAAAACAGCTTATTAAATTGCGATTCATCCTAGTTTGATTAGAATGACGAAGAACTTGTCATATTCCCACACAGAAAAAATGGGATCACCTGATTTGAAAGTGGGATAACTTCTTCATTCTAACTCCTATGAGATTTATTCAATTTCTTAGTTATTCTCTACTACTTTTTATGTATCCAAATACAACTTCTTACATCGCGATTCATCATGGTTAGATTAGAATGACGAAGAAGTTGTCATATTCCCAAACGGGAAAATAAGGATCACCTGATTTGAAAGTGAGATAACTTCGTCATCCTAATCCTTTGAGATTTATTCAACTTCCTGGTGATTCTCCACTACTTTATGTATCCAAAAACAGCTTATTACATCGCGATTCATCCTGGTTTGATTAGAACCACGAAGAAGTTGTCATATTTCCAAACAGAAAAATTGGGATCACCTGATTTGAAAGTGGGATAACTTCTTAATCCTAACTCCTATGAGATTTATTCAAGTTCCTAGTGATTCTAGACTACTTTATGTATCCAAATACAACTTCTTACATCACGATTCATCCTGTTTAGATTAGAATGACAAAAAGTTGTCATATTCCCAAACGGGAAAATTGGGATCACCTGATTTGAAACTGGGATAACTTATTCATTCTAACTTCTATGAGATTTGTTCAACTTCCTGGTGATTCTCCACTACTTTATGTATCCAAATCAAGCTTTTCACAAAGTGATTCATCATGGTTTGATTGGAACGACGAAGAAGCTGTGCTATTCCCAAACTGGGAAACTGGAATCACCTTATTTGAAAGTGGGATAACTTCTTCATCCTAACTCATATGAGATTTATTCAAGTTCCTAGTTATTCTCCACTACTTTTTATGTATCCAAATACAGCTTCTTATATCGCGATTCATCCTGGTTAGATTAGAATGATAAAGAAGTTGTCAAATTGCCAAACGGGAAGACTGGGATCACCTAATTTGAAAGTCGGATAACTTCTTCATCCTAACTCCTACGGGATTTATTAAACTTCCTGGTGTTTCTCCACTACTTTATATATCAAAATCAATCTTCTGACATCGCGATTCATCCAGGTTTGATTAAAATGACGAAGAAATTTGAATATTCCCAAACAGGAAAACTGGGATTATCTGATTTGAAAGTGGGGTAACTTCTTCATCCTAACTCCAAACAGATTTAATCAACTTCCTAGTGATTCTCCACTACTTTATATATCCAAATCAATCTTCTTACACCGCGATTCATCTAAGTTTGATTAGAAAGACGAAGAAGTTGTCATATTCCCAAACAGGAAAACAGGGATCACCTGATTTGAAATTGAGATAATTTATTCATCTTAACTCCTATTAGATTTATTCAACTTCCTGGTATTTTCCACTACGTTATGTATCCAAATACAGCTTCTTATATTGTGATTCATTATGGTTTGATTCGAAGGACGAAAAAGTTGTCATATTCCCAAACATGGAAATTAGATCATCTGATTTGAAAGTGGGATAACATCTTCATCCTAACTCAATTGAGATTTATTCAACTCTCTAGTGATTCTCAACTATTTTGTGTATCTGAATCAAGTCACTTACATCGCGATTCATCCTGGTTTGATTAGAATGACGAAGAAGTTGTCATATTCCCAAACAGAAAAATTGGGTTCACCTGATTTGAAAGTGGGATAACTTCTTCATCCTAACTCCTATGAGATTTATTCAAATTCCTAGTGATTCTCCACTACTTTATGTATCTAAATACAGTTTTTTACATCGCGATTCATCCTGTTTAGATTAGAATGACAAAGAATTTGTCATATTCCCAAACGGGAAAGCTGGGTTCACCTGATTTGAAAGTGGGATAACTTCTTCATCCTAACTTCTATGAGATTTATTCAACTTCCTGGTGATTCTCCACTATTTTGTGTATCCAAATACAGCTTATTACGTCAAGATTCATCCTGGTTTAATTAAAATGACGAAGAAGTTTTCATATTACTAAACAGAAAAACTAGTATCACCTGATTTGAAAGTGTGATAACTTATTCATCCTAACTTCTATGAGATTTATTCAACTTCCTGGTGATTCTACACTACTTTATGTATCCAAAAACAACTTATTAAATCGCGATTCATCCTGGTTTGATTAGAATGACGAAGAAGTTGTCATATTCCCAAACAGAAAAATTGGGATCACCTGATTTGAAAGTGGGATAACTTCTTCATCCTAACTCCTATGAGATTTATTCAAGTTTCTAGTTATTCTCCACTACTTTTTATGTATCCAAATACAACTTCTTACATCGCAATTCATCCTGGTTAGATTAGAATGATGAAGACGTTGTTATATTCCCAAACGAAAAAAGGGATCATCTGATTTGAAAGTGGGATAACTTCTTCATTCTAATCCTATGAGATTTATTCAACTTCCTGGTGATTCTCCACTACTTTATGTATCCAAATCGAGCTTCTTACATAGCGATTCATACAAGTTTGATTAGAAAGGCAAAAAAGTTGTCATATTCCCAAACAGAAAAATTAGGATCACCTTATTTGAAAGTTGGACAACTTCTTCATCCTAACTCCTATGAGATTTATTCAATTTCATGATGATTCTTCACTATTTTATGTATCCAAATACAGCTTATTACATCGCGATTCTTCCTGGTTTGATTAAAATGTCGAAGAAGTGTTAATATTCCTAAACAGAAAAACTAGGATCACCTGATTTGAAAGTGGGATAACTTATTCATCCTAACTTCTATGAAATTTATTCAACTTCCTGGTGATTCTCCACTATTTTATGTATTAATAAATAGCTTATTACATCGCGATTCATCCTGGTTTGATTAGAATGACGAATAAGTTGTCTTATTCCCAATCAGAAAAATTGTGATCACCTGATTTGAAAGTGGAATAACTTCTTCATCCTAACTCCTATGAGATTTATTTAAGTTCCTAGTGATTCTCCACTACTTTATGTATCCAAATACAGTTTCTTAAATCACGAGTCATCCTGTTTAGATTAGAATGACAAAGAAGTTGTCATATTTCCAAACGGGAAAACTGGGATCACCTTATTTGAAAGTGGGATAACTTCTTCATCCTAACTCCTATGAGATTTATTTAAGTTCCTAGTGATTCTCCACTACTTTATATATCCAAATCAATCTTCTTACACCGCGATTCATCCAGGTTTGATTAGAATGACGAAGAAGTTTGAATATTCCCAAACATGAAAACTGGGATCCCCTGATTTGAAAGTGGGATAACTTCTTCATCCTAACTCCTATGAGATTTATTCAACTTCCTAGTGATTCTCCACTACTTTATATATTCGAATCGAGCTTCTTACATCACGATTCATACATGTTTGATTAGAAAGACAAAAAAGTTGTCATATTCCCAAACATGAAAATTAGGATCACCTGATTTGAAACTGGGACAACTTCTTCATCCTAATTCCTATGAGATTTATTCAACTTCATGGTGATTCTCCACTACTTTATATATTCGAATCGAGCTTCTTACATCAGGATTCATACATGTTTGATTAGAAAGACAAACAAGTTGTCATATTCCTAAACAGGAAAACTGGGATCACCTGATTTGAAAGTGGGATAACTTATTCATCATAACTCCTGTTAGATTTATTCAACTTGCTGGTGATTCTCCACGACTTTATGTATACAAATACAACTTCTTACATTGCGATTCATTCATGTTTGATTCGAACGACAAAGAAGTTGTCATATTCCCAAATAAGGAGACTGGGATCAGCTGATTTGAAATTGAGATAACTTCTTCATCCTAACTCCTATCAGATTTATTCAACCGAAATTCGCACTGTCGATTTCTGTTTAAATAAGGAAAGTTAGGAAAACCCTAATGTCCCAGAAGTCCCGGATATCTGCTAAACCACACGCCAAGCAATCAGATTACGAAATAAAGACGAGAAAAATAAGAAATCGAAAAGAGAGCAAAATAGATCTTATTTCGAATCCGCGTTTGAGTTTTACAACAAGGTACGAGCTTGGGCTACGAGGGCTGTCGGCAAGATTCCTAGTTCTAAAACCCTAAGACTGCAAGACCTAATTGAGTCGCAGCGCGAATAACAAAAACGGAAAGTTCCCTAAAATTGCTCTTGTGCTAAGTTTTCTCTGAAAAAGTTCTCTCTTTGTGCCTCTTTCCTAGGACTCCTTATATACTCCTCCAGGGTCGGTTTTAGCTTTTTCCTTCCTGCCCTTAAGCCGTCTTAAGTGAAAAATGGAGATATTCCATTTTTTCCGATCTTCATGTTTCGCTGCGGAAACTTAACATTTTTTTTGCAGAAACTTATCTTTATACTTGTTTTTATAAAATAAAAATATAAACCGCCATAGTACCTACGAGCTCATTCTTTAAAGAATCGTAAGTGGGCTTGTAGTCGCGTTTTAGACCTCGTTGGGCCGTCTTTCGACATGAAACGTTTGTTACGATTTTCTTTTCGATAAAACAAGTTCTCGCGGTTTTTATCGTAAAGTTTCAACGGTTACTTTGATCAGAATAACGTGAGAAATGATATGGCTGCGGTACATAGGAGCTAGTATTGAGGAACAGACGAGAATGCGTGGATTTGGATCTTACCCGTTGATCGATGTCCGAGACAGTTCGGTCGCTCTGTAGCGACCTGATCCGTGCTGGATCGATCGCTACGTAGCGTGGCGACCTTGTTTGGATCCTTTTCTGAGGCTTTATGAACGTGTTCTTGGAATACGGGTGTTTTGTTTCAACGAATCAACCGAGATTAGTGCAACATTTCACCGCAAAGATTTCTTTACGAAGATTACGTTTCGTAAGAGTGTTCATGCTGATTTTTGCGGATATTTGGATGTTAACTTCGTCGCGTCCGTTTTTGACCCCAACAGTTATCCCCCAAGCCCGTTAGAATCGTGGATTACGATGAGATTCTAGCGTGCGGTTTGGCGATTTAGGCAAGATTGGCGTTTTGGACAAAGTTTATACCCAAGAATCCGCAGACAAATTGTAACTTTTAATGCCTATAAGAAGGAAGGTAAATTTCCTCATTATTTTCACCCACTTATTTTCATAAGAAGTTTCTTTGAGAAAAATTTTCCCTCTCCTTCTTCTTTTTTTTTTTTGAAGTTTAAAAGATGTCTAGGAGAAAAAAGGCTTCGAAAAAAGGTACCTCCCGCGATTCTTCGTCTGAAGGTGTTCACGATGATGATATTCTTGTCCCGAAGGCCGAGTCCGCGCCTAACTCGATAGATCCTGCCGATGGTGAGGCGTACTGGATAGCGAGATATGGTTCGATTACTCCTCCTATCGAGAAGTCATTTACTGTCATGAGCCAGCGTTTGGCCGAAAAAGGCGCGCCGAGCAAAAGCACTAGTGAATTCCTCAAGGCCGGTCGGGCGTTTTGCCGGATTTCAGACGCGGTAGAGTTTTGGATTCCTTGTCGAGGGGAAAGTGCTAATAATCGCCGAAGGGTTACTTTACCTGCTACGAGTCATTCTTGGTGCGCTGTCGTCTGTGGTTTCCGATCCCTGAAATCATAGTCCGTGTGTTGGACCATTTCGAGGTATCGATAAGCCAGTTGAATCCCACCAGTTTCAGCATCTCATTGGCGTCGTGATCCTGAGCTATGAGCATGGTCTCTCCCTTACTACTGACCACTTTGAAGCGATTTTTAGGCTGCTACTTGTTTCTAAACAGCACCTCTACCGGTTGGTCCCTCGGAAATATATGACGGTGATTAAGGGGCTTATTTCCAACTCTAACTCGTGGACAAAGTTCTTCTTCTTTGTCCGTATAAACGCTGCATCCGTCGAAGAGAATTGCATCCCACTGTTTCGGAGCAAGCCGAATGTCAGTCCCTTCATCAACCCGCTTTTCCCATTCCCCAAAAACGTGATCGAGATGAGGGATCTCCTTAGGAATGGTCCATTTTTCTGGACCTTCTCTATGCCGAGGAGAATCCGCAAGGCGTTGAGACTCGTGCGTCCCGATATTGGGATGGGCGTAGAAGTGGATAGTGATTCTGAGTACGATGATCCTGCTTCTTGCGACGCTCCCGCGGAGGAGACGAACGTGAGGTCCTTTAAGGGTAAAGGCATTGATCTTGGTGATATAGAGTTTTCCGTAGATGACTCTATTCTTCCAGGATGGGATCTGGACCTTGCTTATGGTGACGGTAGTGGTTCGAGCGAGGTACCTATTCTGGATTTTGACGAGTTCTTTGCTGGTTTACCCTCGAGTTTCGATCCTCCTTCGTCCAAGGATGAATTGGGAAGGTCCAAGGTAGTCGCGGAAGGATCACGCTTAATCAACGGGGTTAGTATCTTTCTTCTTTAGGAAATTTGCGGATAGAATCATACGCTTCTTTTTTTTACGTTTGTCATTTTTGCCGGGTCTGAACATGCTTGGCTCAGCCCTTGGAGCGAGCCACAGGGAGGCCATGGTTTACCGCTTCAAGGCAGAGAAAGCGGAAAAGGACCTTGCACGTATGCAAAAAAAAATTTTAGAGCGAGATTCGAAGCTTGCCAAGGATCATGACAAGGCCGTCTGTCGAGCGGAAAGGAGAGGTAGGAGAGAGATTGTCGAGGTGATGAGAAACCGTGCTTCTCAGCTCAAGACCGAGTATGGAAACCTTAAGGAGGCTTATTCCTTGGTGGGCGATTTTCGCGAGTGTCGTGGTTCAGTTGCTACCCTCTGGAAGACGCAGACAGACGACTTTGTTTTCAAGGATGAGATGGGAACCATGGAAAGTGGCATGAAGGATCATGCCCATGCTGAGTCGCTTATTCACCCGATTGATAGGAGGATTCAGAGATTCTGGGATCCCATCCCGGTTTCTCCCGATACGGAGGAGGTCACGACCGAGGTTGCTGGTGATGATGAGGAACTGGACTGTCCTGCGGATGCATTCGGAGTTTCCATGTCCGGAGATTTTAACTTTGATCTGTGAGGATCGAAGTTAGTATTTGACGGGAAGAGGTTTCCCCTATCTTTTGTTTATGGCCTAGTGTGGCCTTTATTATCTGTATCTGGCCGAGTGTGGCTTTTATGTTGAGACTTTCTGTGCGCCTGTTTGGCCGCTTTGTTTTTATCAGGACTGGCCGTTAGTGGCTTCGAATCCCTACCGTTCTGCGGTTTTATATATGATGAATATTTATTGAACTACTTTGTTCTGAATATGTCTGAAATAAATATGAGTTGTCGTCTCATATTTAGTCCTAACGAGACGTCCAATTTGTTGGTTTGCTCGAGATGTGAATTTTCGAAAATATTATTTGTTTATTTTTACGAAGTTTCATAAACGTTAAGATATGGGCAGAGAGACATGTTTTAAGATCTCGTATCATTTTTTAGATATCATGTCTTGAGATGTTAGAGACCAGTGTGCTGGGTTTAGGGCAAGACCTAGGTTTACTTTTGGTTTTAAGGTTTATGCGGTGACTAGCTGGCTATCGATTTTCCTGTTGCGATTTCAACCTGATTCGTACCGATTTAAAGTCCGCGATAGGTTCTCGGCTTATACGACTTGTATGGTATGAATCGAGCATCTCTCCAGACACATTTTTTAAGCCAACTGGAAGTGCTTGACCAAAATTTCGGATTTTTTTACAGCGCGCTTTTTTCCTTGCGTCGGATGTTTGAGAATCATTTCTTTTTTGAGAAGAATGATCAGGGTGCGTTCATTTAAGACGGCTGATGTGTTCGTCGGGGCCAATCGACGAGCAGGATGTAAATATTCGTTGACGTTTTATGGTCGCGACTGGACAGTTGTCCGTATAGTCTCAATTCTAACTTTGGTGACGTCTCGTTGTTATTTCGAAGACTATATATATGTTTTAAGTTCTAAAAGGTTTGCAAATGTTTTGCGATTTGGACCAGATACGGCCATTGACAAGAATTTAATGTTTGTAGAGATTTTTTGCGTGGCTGAAGCGTAAGAGTTCGTCAAATGCGTATTGTAGTAAAAGTTTTTAAAAAGCTCGAGTACAATAATGCATGTTTTAAAACGTGGGAGTATACGAGTATACGTACCCATCCTCCCTTCCTTTTTAGAGAGGGGGATAGCTGAACTCGTCTTTCGACGAGCTACCTACGTACCCCTTTCGAGGATCAAGCCATCTCGTAGTTCTATTTTATGCCGCGAGTGTTTTTACTCGGTGGTTGGTGCTGTGTTGACCGCCTTAATCGTGGTGACTGTGGCAGGGTTGATGTCTTTGTCCAGGTTTTTCTTTTCCGGTTGACCGACAGCGTTGACTTCAGAATCAGGCTGAGTTTCGATGTCCGAGGCGTTTGCTTCAGCAGACGATGTCGAGTCGTCTTTCTTTGAAGTGTTTTCGGCCGAAGGCTGAGCTAACTTCGTGCGTTTGCGTTTTACCATCGCTGTAGTTGTAATTTGTGTTAACTTATGCTCTGCGAGAAAGCAAAGTCGTGACTGTTTGTGACAACCCCAGATGGCTACGACCCCGCTCTGGGTCGGGAATTTGATGCCCATGTGATATGTAGACAATGGGGTTCATGGCGTTCATGGCGTTCAACAATGGGGTTCCCATGATCACATTATAGATGGGAGGATGATCAACCACCGCGAAGTCAACGATCTTTGTGACTTCCTTGGCCATGACTGGTAGCCGGATTGATCCGAGAGTCATTGATGTTTCGCCTGAAAAACCCGTCAATGGTTTTGGTGTTGGGGTAATTTACCCGAGTTCGATATTCATCCTTTTGAGAGTGTCACGGAAGATAATATTAACCGTGCTCCCTGTGTCAATGAGGACTCTAGTGACCTCCAGATCTCGTATGACGAGATCTATGACGAGCGGATCGCAGTGAGGTTGATCGATTCCGCCGGCTTCGTCTTCCGTGAAAGTTATGGAATTGCTTTGACCATCTCGGGGAGGAGACCATGTAGGCCAATTTGCACTTGACTCGGCCTTTCGCTGGTAAGCTTTGATGGCCGAGACCGTGTCGTTGCAGTACTGTGATCCTCCGATGATCATATTCACTCTGTGACGATTGTTATCGTTTCCTTTGTTGTCCGATCTCCTTCCGCGTTTATCCCCTGCTTGATTTCTGTGAGGAGAATTTTCTGGGGGTGGATTTTTGTCAGTCTTTGGAGGGCGATCGGTCTCGAAGATGAGATCTTTAACACTGGCTACTTCGGAGAGCTCTCCAGCTAGTAGCTTTGCGGCCAGTCTCGCTCCGAAGACTTTGCAGTTAGTCGTTGATAGTCCTCGAGTCTGGTGGAACTCGCAGAAGGTGTTTTCGTCGTATCCTGGATTGCGTGTCCATGTATTGCCCGAGGTTCTGCCTTGTTCCGAATTGACTACGTAATTATGCGCCCCTTGGAGTTCTTCCCCCTCGTGATGGACGTACTTGTTGTTACGAGAGTTTTTTTTGGTCTGCATCTTTCGAGGACGTCTTTGTCGGCTTATGTTTTTGCGACAAAACTTTCGTTTCTTCTTTGATTATGATGTAGTCCGTTGCCCTGTGAAGGACGTCTTGGATCGTTCGTGGTTTGTTGAGGGTTATCCATTTTCTGAATTTTGACTTATACCAGAGCGTTTTTCTGAGTGCGTCTATGGCCACCTTGTCGATTATTCCGCTAACCCTTGACATAACCAGCTTGAATCGGCTTATGAACTCGCGGAGAGGTTCGTCCTCCCTCTGGGATAGACTCCAGAAATCGACATCAGATGTTTCTCTATCTATGACATAGACTACTGTTTGAGAAATTCTGATGCGAGATAAACTTCCGATGGAGTTTCGCTTAAGGCGTGCGAACCATTCGAGCGCCGCTCCTTCCAGATTTTCGACGAATAGACGGCAGTAGCCGGCGTCTTTTTCGCTCTCCTTCAGTCTAGCCCTTCCCATCGTGATATGGAAGGCTTGAAGATGCGCTTTAGGATCAGTCGTACCATTGTATATTGGTACTTTGATTTTTCCCGGGTAAGATGCCTTGGTATCAGAGATGCGAGCCGTGAAAGGTGTCTTCCGAGCTCCCTCAAGTAATCTATCGATCTCTGGGGCAGCGCTGGTAGCATGATGGATCTGGGATTTCACGGCCCTTACTTCTGCTGCAGTTTTAGTAATGTAATCGCGAAGGTCGCGTATGTCTGATTTTTCGCCAGCAGATTTCCGAGCCTGTCGGCGTTTGCTGCGGAGAGTAATCACGGTTTGTTTTTCGGCTAACTCCTCTTGTTCGACCCAGTAGAGGGTTTCCTCTTCTTCTGTCATAGGTTTATCAAACGGAGAGTCTTCCCGAGCCGATCAGCTTCTGATTATTCTTGGATGTATGTCAGCGTCCTCTTCCGTATCGTTGGAAACGTCGCTGGGATCCAAGTCGACATGCTCGACTTCATCGACCTCTGTGTCCCTTACGGGAGGTAGAGGGTTTTCAGAGTTCCATTTCTCAGAAGGGGATGCTTCGCTGGGGTTTTGACCCGAAGGACGTTCCCGCGATGTTCCAGGCCTGTCGAGTGGAGTTGCGAAGTCGAGTTTTCTTCCGCAGATTTTCGTAGATCCGCGTGGAAGGACAGCACGGGTTCTTACCGTTACGGTTTTGACCTTTTTCGTCAAGGTATCCACGAGTTTTTCATGTTCTTCCGACCTCCTTTCGTAGGCGGAGAACATCTTTTTGAACTCCGCGAGCGTCGCGGTGTTAGCTGTTGTGTTGGCCGCAGAAACGGACGCTTCTAGAGTGTTTTGATTGTGGTTGCTTCTTCCGTTGAGAGGAGTTTGCATGTTATTCGTGTCATCATTTGTCATGTCTGGTTGAGCGTCATGTGGCTGAGAGTTAGATTGATCCGTACCCCCCCTCCTTCTAGCGCCAAACTGTGGAAACCGAAATTCGCACTGTCGATTTCCGTTTAAATAAGGAAAGTTAGGAAAACCCTAATTTCCCAGAGGTTCCGGATATCCGCTAAACCACACGCCAAGCAATCAGAACACGGAATAAAGACGAGAAAACTAAGAAATCGAAAAGAGAGCAAAATAGATCTTATTCTGAATCCGCGTTTGAGCGTTACAACAAGGTAAAAGCCTGGGCTATGAGAGCTGTCGGCGAGATTCCTAGTTCTAAAACCCTAAGACGGCAATAACCTAGTTGTGTCGCAGCTCGAATAACAAAAACGGAAATATGCCTAAATCGCTCTAAGTGCTAAATGGAGATATTCCATTTTTTCTGATCTTCATGTTTCGGAAACTTAACATTTTTTCTGCTGAAACTTATCTTTATACTTGTTTTTATAAAATAAAAACATATACCGCCATAGTACCTACAAGCTCATTCTTTAAAGAATCGTAAGTGGGCTTGTAGTCGCGTTTTAGACCTCGTTGGGCCGTCTTTGGACATGAAACGTTTGTTACGATTTTCTTTTCGACAAAAACAAGTTCTCGCGGTTTTTATCGTAAAGTTTCAACGGTAACTTTGATCTGAATAAACTGAGAAATGATATGGCTGCGGTACATGGGAGCTAGTATTGAGGAACATACGAGAATGCATGGATTTAGATCGTACCCGTTGATCGATGTCCGAGACAGTTCGGTCGCTACGTAGCGACCGAACGAAAGATTTGGTCGGTCACTACGTAGCGACCGACTCGTTCGTAGCGACCGACCAAGTGGCTTGGCGACCTTGTTTAGATCATTTTCTGACGCTTTATGAACGTGTTCTTGGACTACAGGTGTTTAGTTTTGACGAATCAACCGAGATTAGTGCAAGATTTCACCGCAAAGTTCTTATTAAAGATTTCTTTACGAAGATTACGTTTCATAAAAGTGTTCATGCTGATTTTTGCGGATATTTGGATGTTAACTTCGTCGCGTCCGTTTTTGACCCCAACAAAAATGACGAAAAAGTTTTCATATTCTCAAACAAAAAAACTAGGATCACCTGATTTGAAAATGGGATAACTTATTCATCCTACCTTCTATGAGATTTATTCAACTTCTTGGTGATTCTCCACTACTTTATGTATCCAAATACAGCTTCTTACAACACGATTCATCCTAGTTAGATTAGAATGACGAAGAAGTTATCATATTCCCAAACGGGAAAACTGGGATCACCTGATTTGAAAGTGGGATAACTTCTTCATCCTAACTCCTATGAAATTTATTCAAGTTCCTAGTGGTTCTCCACTACTTTATTAATCCAAATACAGCTTCTTACAACACGATTCATCCTAGTTAGATTAGAATGACGAAGAAGTTATCATATTCCCAAACGGGAAAACTGGGATCACCTGATTTGAAAGTGGGATAAGTTCTTCATCCTAACTCCTATGAGATTTATTAAACTTCCTGGTGATTCTCCACTACTTTATATATTCAAGTCAATCTTCTTACATCGCGATTCATCCAGGTTTGATTAGAATGACAAAAAAGTTTGAATATTCCCAAACAGGAAAACTGGGATTATCTGATTTGAAAGTGGGATAACTTCTTTATCCTAGATCCTATGAGATTTTATCAACTTCCTTGTGATTCTCCACTACTTTATATATCCAAATCAATCTTCTTACACTGTGATTCATGTAAGTTTGATTAGAAAGACGAAAAAGTTATCATATTCCCAAACAGGAAAACTGGGATCTCCTGATTTGAAATTGAGATAACTTCTTCATCCTAACTCCTTTGAGATTTATTCAACTTCGTGGGATTCTCCACTACTTTATGTATCCAAATACAACATCTTACATCGCGATTCATCCGGGTTTGATTAGAATTATGAAGAAGTTGTCATATTCCCAAATAGGAAAACCGAAATCACCTGATTTGAAAGTGGGATAACTTCTTCATCTTAACTCCTATGAGATTTATTCAACTTCGTGGGATTCTCCACTACTTTATGTATCCAAATACAACATCTTACATCGCGATTCATCCGGGTTTGATTAGAATTATGAAGAAGTTGTCATATTCCCAAATAGGAAAACCGAAATCACCTGATTTGAAAGTGGGATAACTTCTTCATCTTAACTCCTATGAGATTTATTCAACTTCCTAGTGATTCTCCACTACCTTATATATCCAAATCGAGCTTCTTACATCACGATTCATACATGTTTGAATATAAAGACAAAAAAGTTGTCATATTCCCAAACAGGAATATTGAGATCACTTGATTTGAAACTGGGAGAACTTCTTAATCCTAATTCCTATGAGATTTATTCAACTTCATGGTGATTCTCCACTACTTTTTGTATCCAAATACAGCTTATTAAATCGCGATTCATCCTGGTTTGATTAGAATGACGAAGAAGTTGTAATATTCCCAAACAAGAAAACTGGGATCTCCTGATTTGAAAATGGGATAACTTCTTCATCCTAACTCCTATTAGATTAATTCTCCATGACTTTATGTATCCAAATACAGCTTCTTACATTGCGATTCATTCATGTTTGATTCGAACGGAGAAGTTGTCATATTCCCAAACAAGAAAACTGGGATCTCCTGATTTGAAAATGGGATAACTTCTTCATCCTAACTCCTATTAGATTAATTCTCCATGACTTTATGTATCCAAATACAGCTTCTTACATTGCGATTCATTCATGTTTGATTCGAACGGAGAAGTTGTCATATTCCCAAACAAGAAAACTGGGATCAACTGATTTGAAATTGAGATAACTTCTTCATGCTAACTCCTATGAGATTTATTCATCTTCATGGGATGCTTGACTACTTTATGTATCCAAATACAACTTCTTACATCGCGATTCATACAAGTTTGATTAGAAAGGCAAAAAAGTTGTCATATTCCCAAACAAGAAAACTGGGATCAACTGATTTGAAATTGAGATAACTTCTTCATGCTAACTCCTATGAGATTTATTCAACTTCCTAGTGATTTTCCACAACTTTATATATCCAAATCGAGCTTCTTACATCGCGATTCATACAAGTTTGATTAGAAAGGCAAAAAAGTTGTCATATTCCCAAACAGGAAAATTGGGATCACCTTATTTGAAAGTGGAGCAACTTCTTCATCCTAATTCCTATGAGATTTATTCAACTTCTTGGTGATTCTCCACTACTTTATATATCCAAATATAGCTTATTAAATCGCGATTCAAATTGGTTTGATTAGAATGACGAAGAAGTTGTAATATCCCCAACATGAAAACTATGATCACCTGATTTGAAAGTGGGATAACGTATTCATCCTAACTCCTATTAGATTTATTCAAATTTCTGGCGATTCTCCACTACTTTATGTATCAAAATACAGCTTCTTACATCGCGATTCATCCTGGTTTGATTCAGACGACGAAGAAGTTGTCATATTCCCAAAGAGGGAAACTGGGATCACCTGATTTTAAAGTGGGATAACTTCTTCATTCAAACTCCTATGAGACTTATTCAATTGCCTGGTGATTCTCCACTACTTTATGTATCAAAATACAGCTTCTTACATCGCGATTCATCCTGGTTTGATTCAGACGACGAAGAAGTTGTCATATTCCCAAAGAGGGAAACTGGGATCACCTGATTTTAAAGTGGGATAACTTCTTCATTCAAACTCCTATGAGACTTATTCAATTGCCTGGTGATTCTCCACTACTTTATGTATCCAAATACAACTTATTACATCGTGATTCATCCTGGTATGATTAAAATGACGAAAATTTTTTCATATTCCCAAACAGAAAAACTAGGATCACCTGATTTGAAAGTGGGATAACTTATTCATCTTAACTTCTATGAGATTTATTCAACTTCCTAGTGATTCTCCACTACTTTATGTATCCAAAAACAGCTTATTAAATATCGATTCATCCTAGTTTGATTATAATGACGAAGAAGTTATCATATTCCCAAACAGAAAAATTGGGATCAACTGATTTGAAAGTGAGATAACTTCTTCATCCTAACTCCTATGAGATTTATTCAAGTTCCTAGTGATTTTCCACTACTTTATTTATCCAAATAAAGCTTCTTACAACGTGATTCATGAAATCACTTAAATTACCCTAAGGAGTGATTTATACTCTCTCAAATAAGAGGTCGAGTTGTAGTACTTAGGGATCGAATTCACAGGGAGCTAGGGAAACAATTAGATCTAAACAGTTTATGATTAAGCTAGGCTAATAGTTTATAAAGCAGTAAATACAAAGCAATAGATAAAACAGTAAACAAGTTGAACAAGGCAATTGTTCAACTTGGCAAGGAGTTGTTTGATGGAAGGATGGTTGCTAGATCTAGGGTTTCTATTCAGGAGATCATGATTATAATCCTACAAATGCCTAATGAGTTGCATGCGTGATAATGTAAAGCTCAACTACTTAGTCAACAAGTCCATCAGCGTTCACAGTGTTTGGACTATTCTATTATCTAGATCTAATGATCTCAACTCTCATTATTTTGATCAATAGAAAGTGTCGATTGATAATCCTATAGGGATATCGATCGATACACCTTTTGATCCGTCGATTCTATTATCTAGATCTAATGATCTCAACTCTCATTATTTTGATCAATAGAAAGTGTCGATTGATAATCCTATAGGGATATCGATCGATACACCTTTTGATCCGTCGATCGATTATTCAAGTATGATATTGATCGACGCGCTCTAGTCAAGCTTTATGTGCGGGTTAAATTATAGCTTACTAAGCTCACTAGATCAGCTCTCGCCTTGCTCATAGTAAGAAACATAGTTCAATTAGAATGTTTTCAGGATGAGAATGAAGCTCTATCAACCAATCCTAGGGCAAGTTCTAGGTAGCTAATCTAGACACATGCATTAATGAATGAATGACAATTACCACAACTCAGCAATATATAGTTGGGGCTATTCCCTCATTCTATCTGAACCCTAAACCTAACAGGTGGATCTATTCAGACATGAAGTTGTCACAGAAAATCATAGATGAATAGATATAATAGAATAGATAAAAGCAATGATAAAACAAAGGAGTTCCAGGAGGACTCTGAAAGAGTTCCTCCTCTCTCTCCTAAATAAGAACAATGAGTAAAAGAAAACTTAGATAGCGTAGCCGTCAACAATGGCTTATAAATAACATAAATAGGGTTTCTGGTCGTCTAAGGGTATTCTGGTAATTTGGGGTTGATTCTGGGCTTCAACGGTCATAAAATATGCTCAGCCCATATTCTGGCATCACTGTCGATCGACACCAATGCTGCAATATCGATCGACATACGTTCCTCTTCTCGACAGTTTCCTCTCGCGAGGCAAACTGACCACTCTTCAGTAAAACGAGCATAACTTTTGCTACATGATGCTGATTGACCTCAAACTGGTGGCATTGTAAAGCTAACTCAAAGCTCTATCTTATGTTAAGACATCTGACGCGTTTGTGCAGTTCTGCACCTCAAAAGACTCCAAAATCACCATATTTCTCCAGAACGTACCTGAACCTGTAAATACTCTAAATAGACTCTATATAGTAGTAAATATATATTAAAACACTTATAGACCATGGTTAAAAGTGGGTAAAATCCATGGTGTATCAACTCCCCCAGACTTACCCTTTTGCTTCTCCTCAAGCAAAACAAATGGGCAGTCTCTCTGAAAGATGTTTGAAAACAGCAGGGACTCACATGATTTAAAACTTAGAATCATCACCTCTGCAATATTGCAATCCACATCTAAGAAGTTCTAATCAGAAAAGTACATTATACCATATCCTAGCTTAGCAACCAAATTAACAGTTTTGCTAGCCCTCTTTTTTCCTTTTTTTTTTTTCATATATATATATATATTTTTTTTTTTTTCTTTCTCTTTTTTTTTTTTTTTTTTTTTTGAAAATAAATATTTCTACCTATAAATCTAGGGTCAAAATAGAGAGAAAAAATGTGATAAATCCACACAAGGCTTTACCTTCCAGACTTGTTTGAAGAATCTGATCCCATGTATACCAAGCTCCAAGACAAGCAGTTGTGTCAGGTTTAGTGTTGGAGGTCAGCTTTGGTTCCTTCAAACAATCTCAGCAAATGTGAATAGTTGACAGGTTGATCCACTTTAGTATCTTTAGTACTATCTACAATCAGTAAGTCTAGAATGATTCTAAAGAGTGGTTAGATAACAAGAAAAAATCTAATAAGTTCATTATCCTCTTCTTGACTCAATAAAACTCTGTTGAAAACATTTTGATAAGACCACTCATGAACACACTCATATCAGTAAACATCCCCCCAGACTTAAATTACACTGTCCCCAGTGTATATCTTGTCGGAGTTATAGTGAGAAATAATCATAAGTACATAATTTAACAAGTAAGAACGATAACCTGCTCGCTGATGTTCGTGTCTATCGACACAATGAAGTGACAGTCGATCATTGTTGATGAAGTGCTGTCGACTGATAGCGACATGGTCTCATCGGTCGATGGCTAGAGCAATCATTCGACATGATGAAGAGACAATCGATCGTTGGATCTGAAGTGCCGTCGATCGATATCAAGCTGGTCTCATCGGTCGATGTGATGAGGAATAGTCTACTCGGACAATATTAGTAGAACCTCCCCCAAACTTAAACAACACTGTGACCAGTGTTATACAGTCTAAGATTGGTGGGGAAATAAACCATAAGGACAATATTTAACAAGGTGAAACGTTAGACCTGATCGCTGATGGTGAGCGTCGATCGACACAGTTATGTGGCGACCGATCGGTACTCGTGATGCTCTGTCGACCGACAATGGCCTGTTGTCGTCGATCGCTTCTGGTATATCAACTCTTCTTCCTTAGATCTTTTTCCTTTTACCTATCATAAACAAAACACTAAAAGTCAGTAAAAAATAACTAATAAAACATAACATTTTTTTTTTATGAACAGTGTTCTGCTACTGGAACGCTGCTACAGTAACTTCTGATTTTCTGCTACAGGAACGCTGTTACAGTAACTCCTGATTTTCTGCTACAGTAATTCCTGATTTTCTGCTACAGTGTCGATCGATTTGTTTGCTACAGTGTCGATCGATTTCCTTGCTACAGTGTCGATCGATGCTATAGTGCCTGCTACAGTGCGGTTGCTACAATACCGTTGTTACTGTTCATCTTTTTTTTTTTTTTGCCTGCAATAAATAAAAACTTTAATCAGTAACAATCTAAACTAAATTGATAGAAATGACCTAATAGTGGGTTGCCTCCCACTCAGCGCTTTGTTATTGTCATTTAGCTGGACTTTGGAGATCTGATTTAGTCCGGATGAGGATGAGAACTCGCTCCAAACAAGTCTCAATGGCTACTCTCTGAAGCTTTATCATTCTTGTTTGAAAGCCTCCTCCGTAGACTCTTCTCCTTTGTTTATCATCTCAGCAATAAGGAGAGCTCGAACCTTTGCAAATGGCTTTGAGAAGCATCTGCTGCGCACTCTGGATTTCCTTACACAATATGAGAAGTGAAAGGTCAATGATACCTGAGGACCATCCTTGATCTTTTTTCTCTTCTTCTTTCCCCCAGACTTGTCTGATCGCGTGGAGGTATCTCCATCCCTAAGATTTCCACACACATCGAACTCCTCTGCTCTGATACGCGTCTAGTGTCGAGCGACGATGAAGTCGTAGTGTCGATCAATGGTGAAGGTGTAGTATCGATCGATGGTGAAGTGGTAGTGTCGATCGATGCCTGTTTGTTGGTGTCGATCGATGGTATCCGGTCGGTGGCGATCGATAGTGGTTCTGCTGGGCCTTTATCGACTTCATCTCTAAATCGCAACCCTCTCTGAGAAGCTTCTACGTGCTGATGATCATCAAAAACCTCAATGTAAGAACTCAGATGCACACCCTTATCTGGTGGGATAGGAGAATCAGCTTCAAATACAGCGCATGGAACCACAAACTTCACAGGATCATGTATCCTCTTCACTCTTTTGTGAAACTCAGTAGCTTCTTCTGGCCATATAAGTGGTCTTAGATGTTTGGAGTCAGCATTGCGTGAGGCCTCAGACTCGTGCACTCTTTCCTCATTCGGTTCTATCTCAACTACGTATCCTGGTAGCTCGTCCAACCATGAGTGTCGATCGACGCAATCGGGTGGGTGTCGATCGATGATGGAGTGTGGGTGTAGATCGATGCTATCTGCTGATTGTCGATCGATGCTAGCCTTTGGTGAAGTTTCCAGATCTCCTCTCGAAGTATGCTGATCGTCATCAAGCTTCTTCTCCGTATTCTGATCCATATCTTCAAGCCATTCCTCCAGCTCTAAGAAGTCTTCCATAGTGACTTCTTTTTCTACATCGTCGATCGACGTTGAGGTTGTACCGTTAGACGTTGAGGTAGACGATGAGGTCGTGCTGTCGATCGACGTTGAGGTCGTGCCGTCGATCTGTTAAAATAAGGAAAGTAGGAGATATCTGCTAATACCACACGCCAAGCAAGTAGAACAAGAAATAAAGACGATAAAAGATAAGAAATCGAAAAGAGAGCAAAGTAGATCTTATTTCGAATTTGCGTTTGAGCGTTACAACAAGGTAAGAGCCTGGGCTACGAGAGCTGTCGGCGAGATTCCTAGTTCTAAAACCCTAAAGCTGCTAAACCTAATTGAGTCGCAGCTCGAATAACAAAAATGGAAAATTGCCTAAGTTGCTCTATGTGCTAAGTTTTGCTGTCTCGAATCCCCTTTTGCCTCTCGCCTAGGACTCCTTATATACTTGCTCCTAGGTCAGTTTGCGCCTTTCCCCTTCTGCCCTTAAGCCGTCATAGATCAAAAATGGAGATATTCCAATTTTCCCGATCTTCGTGATTATCTTCAGAAACTTCACATTTATCCGCGGAAACTTGACATTTATCTTGCCTTACGAACCAA
>NC_027753.1:11530223-11531579 GCF_000695525.1 Brassica oleracea var. oleracea
GTTGCGTGTTAGGTCTCTTTGGGCCATCTTTGACTTGAAACGTTTATTACGGTTTCTTTGATAAAAACAAACTTCCCGCGGTTTTTATCATAAATTTGACTGATGAATTTGAGTGACGAGAAACAAAGAATGGTTTAGCCATGGCCTACGGGAGATAGCATTAAAAAGTAGACGAGAATGCATGGATTCGTTTCGTATCGACATTTTGGGAAAGTTCAGTCGCTACGCAGCGACCGAGCCGTGTGCGTGCTCGATCACTACGCAGCGACCGAGCTTGGCTTGTGTTTGGTCCGATGGCCATACTTGAGCTTGTCCGTGGCCGATTTGGATACGTGTATGTTGCCTCCGGACAATCGGTATTTAGCGGTTCGATTGAGATTATAACAAGAGTTTACCGCAAGGTTTTTTTGTCAAGATTCTTTTTACGAAGAATAACTTTCGTAAAAAATGTTCACGCTGAATTTTACAGAGATTTGGATGTTAACTTCGTCGTGACCGTTTTTGACCCCAACAGTTAGCCCCCCAGCCTGTTAGAATCGTGGATCGTTGATGAGATTCTAGCGTGCGGTTAGGCGAGTTAGGCAAGATAGGCATGTTGGACGAAGTTCGTATCCGAAGATTCATAGACAAACATTGACAAAGAAAAACTTATGCATATAAAAAAAGGTTTTTTTTATTGGGGCTGCGCCTTATGAAGGTTGCCTACTGTGGGAAACAAAATTCGCACTGTGATTTCCGTTTAAATAAGGAAACTAGGAAAACCCTAATTTCCCAGAGGTCCCAGATATCTGCTAATACCACACGCCAAGTAAATCAGAACACAATAATGACAACGAAGAAGTATAAAAATCGTAAGAAGAGATCAAAGAGAAGTCTTATTCTGAATTTGCGTATGAGCGTTTACAACATGGTATAAGCCTGGGCTCGAGAGCTGTCGGCGAGATTCCTAGTTCTAGCAACCCTAAGACGGCTAAACCTATTTGAGTCGCAGCTCGAAATATCAAAGACGGAAAGTTGCCTAATTGCTCTAAGTGCTAAGTTTTCTCTCAAAAAGTCCTTTTCCATGCCTCTCGCCTAGGACCCTTTATATACTGGCTCCAGGGTCGGTTTACGCTTTTCCTTTTCTGCTCTTAAGCCGCCATAGCATAAAAATGGAGATATTCCATTTTTTCCGATCTTCGTAATTATCTGCAAAATTTCGTATTTATCCGCGGAAACTTGACATTTATCTTCTCTTGCGAACCAAGCGTAAACCGACATGTGGTTTACGGGCTGTTTGTTAAGAAATCATAAGTTGGGCCTCGAGTAATGTCTTAGGTCCCTTTGGGCCGTCTTTCGACTCGAAGCGTTTATTAC
>NC_027753.1:11533082-11534235 GCF_000695525.1 Brassica oleracea var. oleracea
GAACAGGGATTTAGCCTTGGCGACGATCGAGGGCGGGATGGCCGTGGTTCAGTCATTCCAAAGTGAGACTCCTCCGACCTTAGAGGCCGAAGAGGCCCGACTGTCCGTCTGCATGGCAGTCGTGGATGGAGATTTCGATCTCATCCTAGCTGACCTGAAATCCGCGTGCCTCCTTCCGACGTGTTCAGAAGGCCCTGAGGGGAAAGATCCGGTACTCGGGGGTGACGCGGCTCCACGTTTAGATGAAGCGACGAGTGAAGAGGGAGCGTGAGCTCTGAGGATGACTTTGGTTAGATCTCTTGCGGGAGATTTTTTTTATGTTTGATGTTTCGGCCTTAAATGGCCTTATTTCGTGTTTCGGGACTGGCCGTGTGTGGTTTTGAATCCCCGCCGCTCTACGGCTTTTATGACAAGATGATCGAGTTGCATTTTTCATAAGCTTACGTATGGAGTGGAAGATGGGTGATGAGTTGTTGTCTCATATCCTTTTTCGATGTGAAATGTTTTGTTCGAGATCTGTTTCGAGAGTTTTTCCGCGAGGTATCGACTTCGCGGGATATCTGAAGATGTCGAACATAAACGTAGAGGCATGGTTTTGGGATCTCGTATCTTTTGGATATCATGCCTTGAGATGTTAGAGACCAGTGCGCTGGGTTTAGGGCAAGACCTAGGTTTACTTTCGGTTTAAGATTTTGGGCGGTGACTAGCCGGCTATCGATTTATCTGTCGCGATTTTAACCTGATTCGTACCGAATTAAAGTCCGCGATAGGTTCTCGGCTTATGTGACTTGTTAGATACGAATCGAGCATCTCTCCGGAGACAATTTTTAAGCCAACCAGAAGTGCTGGACCAAAATTTCGGGTTTCTTTTCTAGCGATATTATCCTTGTGTCGGATGTACGAGAGTCATCTTCGTAAGATGGCTAAGTCTGTTTAGGACGTTAAGAGTTTGTTGTGATCAGCAACAAACTTAATGGTTAAAATTACTGTTTCGAGTCTTCGCGAAGGATACGTTTTGAGAAGATGTTAGTGCGTATGACTGTCTGGTCTTCCAAGAAAGTGTTTTTATCGAGGATGGAAATTTTGTCTCTCGCGATGCCAATGGTTGCTTCTTCCTAACAGCTGATTTATTTTCGAAATTCGAAAATGTTTC
>NC_027753.1:11534335-11534516 GCF_000695525.1 Brassica oleracea var. oleracea
GCTCCAAATGACTTGAAACCACTTCTATTGGAAAGCTAACTCAATTTTCAGTGTCTCCACAAATGTTGAGCTTCAGAAGAGATTTTAAGGCCTTCATCCGTGTTCATCTTTCACTCTTTGGACTCAAAATCCCTCCAATGGTCCTCTAACTCATCCATGGTGCTCTCCAACACCTGATATG
>NC_027753.1:11534650-11535415 GCF_000695525.1 Brassica oleracea var. oleracea
GATTAAATCTGCGATTCCGTACGTTGGAATTGTAGTACTTCGCGGCTGCGTGTTGGTAATTTTAGATTTGGATGAGCCCTTGATCTCGGCGCTCGTTAATGAGATCGAGGTCATCGAGGAGCATCGCGTTGTTGAGCTCCTCTCGTTTGGGAAGTAATCTTCTTCGAACACCGGAGAATTCTACTTCTGCGGGAATCATGCATTCCGTTCCGTACACCAGAGCGAAAGGGGTTTCTCCTGTTGCTCGCCTCGGGGTGGTACGGTGGGACCAGAGGACTCCCTCGAGTTCGTCGGCCCACCTGCCTTTTTTGGCCTCTAAGCGTTTCTTCAGTCCGTCGAGAATGGTTTTATTAATCGTTTCAGCTTGTCCATTAACTGCGGATATCTGGGCGCTGATTTGTTAAGCCGTATCTTCCATTTTTCGCAGAACGCCTCGAACCAGGAGGAGATAAACTGAGATCCGTTATCGGTTACGATCCCGTAAGGAACACCATGCCTACGGATGATGTTTCTCCATACGAAACTTTCGACTTGGACATCTTTTATACTCGCGTACGAATCTGCCTCTACCCATTTTGAAAAGAAATCGGTGAGGACTAAAAGGAAACGCTTTTGCTTTGAATTATGAAGGGGACCGACGATGTCCATGGCCCAGCGGATAAAAGGATATGGCGATGTGATGGAGGAGAGAACTTCGGCTGGTTGTCGGATGGTTGGAGCATGCATCAGGCATTTTTCGCATTTTCGTGCGAACTTCTCGCAATC
>NC_027753.1:11535724-11537859 GCF_000695525.1 Brassica oleracea var. oleracea
GGCTATGCAGGATCGTTCGTAGGGGAAAAGTCGTGAGGACGACGATCGCGTGGGATTGGAAATATGGTCTTAGCGGGTATCTAGATTCGGCATCCAGCAAGGTTTTGCTGATATAGAAAATAGGTTTCTGTTCGCCGCGTTCTTCCCTGATTAGCACTCCGCTCACAGCTGTTGCTGATACAGCGATGTACAAGAACAAAGGTTCCCCCTCCACTGGTTTTGCGAGGACTGGGGGGGGGAAGCCAAATACCGCTTCAGCTTTTGGAAAGCGCTTTCGCATTCTTCCGACCATTCAAAATTTTTATTTCCCCGTAAGACATCATAGAAAGGCATGCACTCGTTGATCGCGAAATAAAACAGTTAAGTGTCGCGACTCTACCCGTCAACCTCTGGACTTCCCGCTTATTCTTCGGCGAAGCCATCTCGATCAGTGCGTTGATCTGTTTTGGATTAGCCTCGATGCCACAGAATGTGACTAGGTAGCCGAGGAATTCCCCTGATGCCACGACAAATCTGCATTTTGTCGGGTTGAGCTTCATGTTATGCGAATTTAACTGCACGAAACATTCGTCGAGATGTGATACGTGATCCTTTGCTTGGAGGGATTTGACGAGCATGTCGTCGACATAAACCTCCATCGTTTTACCGGGTTGTTGAGAGAACATACGGTTCACGAGTCGTTGGTAAGTTGCGCCAGCGTTTTTGAGGTCGAAGGGTATTACCCTGTAGCAATAGGTTCCGCGATCGTTAATGAACGCAGTCTTTTCGCGATCGTCAGGGTTCATCATAATTTGGTTGTAACCTGAGAAGACATCGATGAAAGACAGAAGTTCGTTTCCTGCCGTTGCTTCTACCAATCGATCGATGTGTGGCAGGGGGAAACTATCTTTTGGACATGCCTTGTTTAGGTCGGTAAAATCTACGCAAACTCGCCATTTTCCGTTTTTCTTTTTGACTACTACGGGGTTGGCGAGCCAGTTTAGATACCTTACTTCTGTTATTGACCCGACTTTAAGCAATTTTTTGACCTCGTCGTTGACCGCGGAAGCTCGTTCGGGTCCTAGCTTCCGCCTTTTTTGTATGACGGGCTTGAAAGTCGGATCGATATTTAATTTGTGACACGTTATGTCAATGTCAATCCCTGGCATATCTTCCGCGGCCCATGCGAAAGTATTGAGGTTCTTTTTAGATAGGTTACGAGCTCTGTCCTCAAAGGCTCGCGGAGATTGGCTCCGATTTTGACGCATCGTTCCGGAGATGCTTCGTCGAGACAGACTGTGACCACAGGTTTGCAAGTTGGTTCGCGTTTTTCCTCTAAGGCCGCGATGTTACGAGACTACCAGTAGAGTTCATCCGAATCTTGACTTCGCGAACCTTGGTCGGAGACCTTCTTCTCCGTTTTTCTAGGAACGGTCTCGAGGTCTGGTCTTTTTCGTTTTTGTTCTGCGGCGTAACACACCTGTGATACTCTTGGGTTTCCCCATATTACCTCGATTCCGTTAGAGGTTGGAAACTTGAGGCAAAGATGGTACATGGATGGGATGGCACGCATGGCGTTCAACCATGGCGTTCCCATGATAACGTTGTAAGATGCAGGACGGTCAACAACTAGAAACTCTGTGACTCTTGTCATGGTTCCGGCTTTGATTGCGAGATTAATAGATCCGTAGGCCATGGTCGTTTCTCCCGAAAGTCCCAGTAGTGGGCTAGGGTATTTCACGATTTCGAATTGATCGATGCCCATTTTCTCGAGAGTATCTTTGAAGATGATATTGGCCGAACTTCCGGTGTCGATTAACACCCTTGCGACGTCGATATCTCGGATTGTTAGTTTGATAACAAGGAGGTCATTTCGAGGTTTGGCTCGATCGACCGTTGCTCCCCCCTTGAACGAGATTACGTACGCGCACGTTGAGTCTTGCATATCGTTCCTGATCGTTGAGTGGTTTTTGCGGGTTAGATTGATCCGTACACCCCCCCTCCTTCTAGCTCCAAACTGTGGGAACCGAAATTCACACTGTTGATTTCTGTTTAAATAAGGAAACTAGGAAAATCCTAATTTCCCAGAGGTTGTGGGTTAAGAAATCGTAAGTTGGGCCTCGAGTCATGTCTTAGGTCCCTTTGGGCCGTCTTTC
>NC_027753.1:11537995-11538730 GCF_000695525.1 Brassica oleracea var. oleracea
GGTAGACGAGAATGCATGGACTAATGTCGTATCGACGTTTCGGAAGTGCTCGGTCGCTACGTAGCGACCGAGCTTCTGCTCGAGCTCGGTCGCTACGTAGCGACCGAGCGGAATGGATTTTTGGTCGCTATGTAGCGACTGAGCTTTGGCTCGAACTCGGTCGCTATGTAGCGACCGAGCGGAGCACGTGTTTGGTCGCTGCGTAACGATCCTTTTCGAGCTCTTGTCCGATGATTCTCGTTTCTTCCGCAAAGCTTTTCGTAAAGAAGAATCTATTTCGAAAAAGTATTTGTCGAAGAAGTTTTCTACGTTTTTCTTCTTCGAGGATTTGGACGTTAACTTCGTCGTAACCATTTTTGACCCCAACACCTACGTACCCTTGTCGAAGGTATCAAGCCTTTCGTAGTTCGACTTGGAGTTAAGATGCTTACGATCTGTTTTCCAATGAGATATTTACGGTTTAGTTATGTGTCATGTAGAGATTATTAGGCATGTTGCTGTTGATGGCATTTTATATCGAACCTTTGTCGGCCTTGAAACTACCCTTGTTGGCTGTTTGCTTTGGGCAAGTGTTGCCGTATTTATGTTTTCGGGACCTGTGGCTTCGAATCCTAGCCGATTTACGATTTTTTTAAATAAATTGTGTTTCGCGAACATGTTTGTGTTCGTTCGATTGTAGAGGGAAGAATATGAGTTGTCATCTCATATCTAACTCTTTGTAGATCGTTATATTCA
>NC_027753.1:11539024-11539929 GCF_000695525.1 Brassica oleracea var. oleracea
ATTGACCAAAATTTTGGATTTCTTTTATAGCGCTATTACCCTTGTGTGGGGTGTATGAGAGCTATCTCTACTAGATGGCTAAGTCTGTTTAGGACTGTTAAGAGTTTGTTGTGATCAGCAACAAACTTATTCTTAGATATTACCGTTTTTGAATCTTCGAGAAGGATATGTGTTTTAAGAGGGTGTTAGTGCATATGATTATTTGGTCCTTCAAGATGGTGTTTTTATCGAGGAAGGTATTTTTGTCAAAAAATGTTTCTTCAAGCGTCTGCGACGTCTCGCAATGCTGAAAATTGGTTTCTCTTTCGTATGCTGCGTTTCGTGCTCGAAATGTTCGCGGGCTTGAAGATGTTATGTGGTATTGCAAGGGTTTAGTCTTAACCCTGCGTTTGAGAAACATTTTGGTTTGTCTACGGATGTTCGCAGCCAAAATTGTTGTTCCTGTTTGGATTTGATTTGCGATCAAGGAGTTAGGACCAAGGGGTCGCGTAAATTTGTCCCCGGAAAAAGGCATCCTCCTATATTGTGTTTTGTGAGGTGTTGGCCTTCCGAGATTTCTTTCGTGTATATTTGAGGATGTTTCGTATAGATATAGGAGATCTGTTACGAGTTTTCCTTACTTGCCGCATTTTACGAGTAAAACACAGCAAGCTTAAAGTGAATCATAGTATATGGAACTTGGTCGATTTTTGACAAGTTCAACCTTTCCGTTAACTGTTTGATTGTTAGGACTGAGTTTTGTTATGACGAATTTACCGTATGATTCCCATTACTGGGTCATACGATAATTGTTTGTGTAATCGTTACTTGGCGTTTCAAGACAAATTGCGATTACTGTTTAGCCGTCAAGTTTTTGGAGCGGTGGTCGCTCAATTGTTTTGGCTTTGCATGAAGGCTGTGCTCAG